>NC_092105.1:32309521-32389043 GCF_045679555.1 Salvelinus alpinus
GATCTGGGACCAAGGGTCAGGATACTGTACCTCAGTGGGATTGAGCCAGTCATCATCATTGTCGTTACTAAGTGTCGTCCTCAGAGCACAGACAATGGCTTTGGCGAGGGCCTCGCCTGCTCTTGCCTCATCATCAACTTCCTGTATCAGATCAGGAAGAAGAAAGAAAAACTCCTATCATGAGAAAGAAGTCGCTGATAAAGACATGTGCAGCAGGCATAATTGATTGTGTCTGTGACGTTGTCTCAGAGCCAGTTATCAGGAGGCACCAGAGGTGACACACTACCTGAATACACATTCCTCTCATCTAGATATATCAATGTGTTATGCAGTGCACCACTCCTTTACATGCACACCCACAAATCATTATGACAGCCATAGCTTTACTCTGAGGCCTGTTCATTACTCAAAAACCCACAGTCATCATCAGGGAGTCTCAACACCCGTCACATCCATCCCCTGTGAGGCTGCGTCCCAAATGACACCCTATTCCCTATATAGTGCACTACTTTTAACCAGGGCCCTATGGGCGGTAGGGGTAGCTTGTGGTGGGAAAACCACATCAAGCTGTAAATATGGCCCTCTGAAGCATATGAGGTGACTTTACTGTACCTACAAACTCAATCCAGGAGTTGACGGAGACATTAACAGGGTCGACAGACTCCACATGGTGCCCCCAGTGTCTGGGAACAAATAGCACATATTGGAGTAGGAGGGCAACAGGGTCAGATGTCAGAAGAAACACAATGTGATAGGTAGGAATATGGATAAGGAACGTATCTCTTAGTAGGAGCACTGAAGGAGCCAAAAATGTCTGGAATTGTCTTCTAGCACCACAGATCACAGTCCAGGGGTCAGAGAGCAGAGCATAGCCAGTCAATAAATAGCAGAGCTGAAGGAGTCAAGGACTGTAAGGATTAGAATGCTGAGTGCTCTGTGTGACGACCCTCCCACTCTGTCTGCCGAATTCTTTCTCTTTGCTCTTGTTTTCCTTATTAGGATGTCGGTGGGCGGAGCTGCGAGGGTCGTCTGCGAAATGGGGTAAATAGACCTCTTCCCTATTCATCTCCATGCAGACATGCTGTTTGATTTTGGTTGTGGCTGGGTTGTTTGTGTTGGCATCTTTCAACGCTCCTCATTATCACATCTATACATGCAACCATTGTTTATTTGTTTATAGGTTACCTCAGTTAATAAATATATCTTTGTTATTCCATATCTCCATGTTGTCTCCCTTTTTTGTTACGGGCTTTGAGCTGGTTCGTGACAAGTGGGGGCTCATCTGGGGTTTTACGGGCTTTGAGCTGGTTCGTGACAAGTGGGGGCTCATCTGGGGTTTTACGGGCTTTGAGCTGGTTCGTGACAAGTGGGGGCTCATCTGGGGTTTTACGGGCTTTGAGCTGGTTCGTGACAAGTGGGGGCTCATCTGGGGTTTTACGGGCTTTGAGCTGGTTCGTGACAAGTGGGGGCTCATCTGGGGTTTTACGGGCTTTGAGCTGGTTCGTGACAAGTGGGGGCTCATCTGGGGTTTTGAAGGTATGTTTCTCGCGTTGTGGTGAGAGTCAGCTGGGATTTTGAAGTTATGATTGTTGCTTTGTGGTGTGAGTCATCCAGGATCATTAGGTTGGTTCCTGACATTTAGGTGTATTGCACTTTGTTGCACTATGAAGGACTAATACTAGTCATTAGGCTAACTGATATGTGTATTGTTTGGTAGAAAATGTGGAGTTAATGTTCGAAAACTCTGTAGGTGCTTTGTTTGCATCTTTTGTTACAGATTTTGAGTTGTAATGTTTGGTGCTCAGTGTTGGTTGCCTTTTAGTTTGGTAAACTTGCCACTGCGGTGGATAGTTGGTTGTGTGCTGCGTTGGAGAGTACATTGGTTAGTTTCCAGGCCCCTGCCCAGGCTGGAAACTCTTGCTCTACTTGCTGTTGGGACATCGGTCTGAGGTGAGTACAATCTGCTGTGTACCTCAGTGGGAGAAATGGGTAGGGTAGTGCCATTTGCTACCTGGAGCTATAGCCTTTCTTTTTTCCCCTGTTAGGCTTAGCGACGTGTTTTATTTTGGAATAGGTTGGGCGTGGTTATTTTGTTGTTTTTGTGTGGTGTCTGTGGACTAAGCAGTTGTCTCGGTGGCACATCTGTAGCTTGGGGGGAATCTGCCAGTGTGCTGGTGGGGGTTTTCCCTTGCTTGCGGGGTACAGTGTGTAATTACCCACCGCGAATCCACACGAAGACTAGGGTTGAGTTATTGTAGGATTTGGGGAAGCTCCATATATCTCATCTGTCTTCTGTGGTGCCTAGTGTGATTGCATTTCTCTTGTGGTCTGGTGTGCTCAGCAGAGGGAAGATATTTTTTTGGTATTTACTTGTGACTATGGTGTCTAATATAGACAAGTTTATTCGCTTTCCATCAGAGGAACTGTTCGAATTATGTACTACAGAACATCTGTTGAAGATCGCTGATCACTACCAGGTTGTTATTAGTGATAAATGTCATTCTGTTAGGTTGATATTGAAGGGCCAATCTGATGGAGAGTGGTATTCTTACAGTTATCACTGGGGCAGCCTCTGCTGAGGACTCGCCCGTCTCCCCAGTTCAATGGCCGCTCCATCTGTTAGCCCTAGTAGTCTTTCTTTTCAACTCCAGAAAGAACTGCTTCTGTTACAACTAGAGTATGATTGTGTTAAGCTAGAGCACGATTGTGTAAAGTATGAAAAGGAATTTGCATTTAGACAGGATTTGGAGCGTACTAAAATCAAGTTGCAACAAGAGCGGCTAGAGTTGGTTAGGGAAGGAAAGCTCTCAGGGAGAGTTGGTTCTGGGAAGGAAAGCTCTCAGGGAGAGTTGGTTCTGGGAAGGTGACCCAGATTTACCTAGGGGTCGCTCTTGGTTGTGCCTGGGCTCATTTGATATTGTTGTAAACGTATGGTTGTTGCCAAAATTTAGTGGGAGGACCCTGAGACGCTCTTTTCGTTGGAACTTGTTGCTGACGCGCTCTCTCGTATGCCCTGTTCCTGAATGTCTACATGACTGACCGTTGTTTATTTTGTTTGGTATTGTCCTGTTCTGGAACTCCTGTTCCCTTCTGGCCTCGTTTTCTTCTTTCCTCTTAAAGGTTGCTTCCTGTTGCCAAAGGTTGCTGAGGTCTGGGAAGGACGAGGTTGGCTGGAGCAGTGGGACTAGGATCCAGGGCAGTGTTTTGTTGTTTGTGTGATTGGTGTGGTGTTCCGGGGTCCTTGTTGGTCCCCAGATTTATTTGTAAATAGGTTGCCTCAGTTAAATATATTTTTCTTATTCCTTATCTCCAAGTCTCTTTTTTTTGTTACGGGCTTCGAGCCGGTTCGTGACATCTGAAACAGAAATTTGAGACTGGTTCAACACAGTGGGGGACACTAGCCACTAGATGGCAGCTTCTGACCTCCCTCCACTCCCTCTAAGAGGCTTCTGTCCAATTCATAATGTGGTCTTTATTCAAGTGAACAGGCCATATTGATCCTCCGGTTCCACTGCAGTCTTAATTCATTCAGCCTAGAGAGCGGTCTGCTGCGTGCTTTGCTTGATTTGGACAGACTTAGCAATATTTCAATAAATCACATAGTGATAAGTGTTTTATTCTAGGGGGTAACTGGGCTTAGTCTTGACACAACAGACGATAGGTCCTAGTTCAACTCTACAGACATGGACCCGTGGAAAACAACTGAAATTAGTTGCTAAAAATCTGAAAGTTAATCACCTATGAGATAATAGTGCAGGATAACCTGTACGATAATGCTTGGTTTCCCATCCACAGCTTTGTACAACAGACGTCTGTTATAACAGTGTATAACCTCTAAAGACCTAATTCTTTGAAGTCCCCTTAAAACTAGGTGTCATGTACCTACATAATAGGTTATAGGTTTAACTTATAAACCACATGAACAGCCCCCAATGTTTTGTTTCTTAGTGGTAGCACTTGTAACTATCTTCATTAGTATTCTGCAGGAGCACTATGTTCTCAGAGATAGTAAGTGGGACAGACGCTCATTGCTTTCCACTGTCTTGACTCAAAGAGAGAGCGTGTGGATGTGCCGGCTGATGCTGCTGGAATCTGAAGGGTGAAAGGGTGGTGGGTATCACAGAGACCAATGACAACCCCTCTCCTAATTAGCTTCTAGAGTCAGTGTCAAGACAGGAAAAGGCCAGTGGTCACAAACCAAAGTATCAATGATGAGACAAATAATGTTTTTCAAACTCACTCAGACCTCATACTGTGCAGCAGCAATGTGGGGTTGAGTAGGGCTGAACCTTCCAATGATTAATATTCCATTGACTAGGGCTGCTGCGTCTGAATTGGTGAATCTGGTCAATATAAGAGGATTACATTTATTTTATTATTTATTTTATTTCACCTTTATTTAACCAGGTAGGCAAGTTGAGAACAAGTTCTCATTTACATTTGCGACCTGGCCAAGATAAAGCAAAGCAGTTCGACACATACAACAACACAGTTACACATGGAGTAAAACAAACATACAGTCAATAATACAGTAGAAAAATAAGTCTATATACAATGTGAGAAAATGAGGTGAGATAAGGGAGGTAAAAGGCAAAAAAAAGGCCATGGTGGCGAAGTAAATACAATATAGCAAGTAAAACACTGGAATGGTAGATTTGCAGTGGAAGAATGTGCAAAGTAGAAATATAAATAATGGGGTGCAAAGGAGCAAAATAAATAAATACAGTAGGGGAAGTGGTAGTTGTTTGGGCTAAATTATAGATGGGCTATGTACAGGTGCAGTGATCTGTGAGCTGCTCTGACAGCTAGTGCTTAAAGCTAGTGAGGGAGATAAGTGTTTCCAGTTTCAGAGATTTTTGTAGTTCGTTCCAGTCATTGGCAGCAGAGAACTGGAAGGAAAGGCAGCCAAAGGAGGAATTGGCTTTGGGGGTGACCAGTGAAATATACCTGCTGGAGCGCGTGCTACAGGTAGGTGCTGCTATGGTTACCAGCGAGCTGAGATAAGGGGGGACTTTACCTAGCAGGATCTTGTAGAAGACCTGGAGACAGTGGGTTTGGCGACGAGTATGAAGCGAGGGCCAGCCAACGAGAGCGTACAGGTCGCAGTGGTGGGTAGTATATGGGGCTTTGGTGACAATACGGATGGCACTGTGATAGACTGCATCCAATTTATTGAATAGGGTATTGGAGGCTATTTTGTAAATGACATCGCCGAAGTCGAGGATCGGTAGGATGGTCAGTTTTACGAGGGTATGTTTGGCAGCATGAGCGAAGGATGCTTTGTTGCGAAATAGGAAGCCAATTCTAGATTTAACTTTGGATTGGAGATGTTTGATGTGAGTCTGGAAGGAGAGTTTAGTCTAACCAGACACCTAGCTATTTGTAGTTGTCCACATATTCTAAGTCAGAACCGTCCAGAGTAGTGATGCTGGACGGGCGGGCAGGTGCAGGCAGCGATCGGTTGAAGAGCATGCATTTAGTTTTACTTGTATTTAAGAGCAGTTGGAGGCCCAGGAAGGAGAGTTGTATGGCATTGAAGCTCGTCTGGAGGGTTGTTAACACAGTGTCCAAAGAAGGGCCAGAAGTATACAGAATGGTGTCGTTTGCGTAGAGCTGGATCAGAGACTCACCAGCAGCAAAAGCGACATCATTGATGTATACAGAGAAGAGAGTCGGCCCAAGAATTGAACCCTGTGGCACCCCCATAGAGACTGCCAGAGGTCCGGACAACAGGCCCTCCGATTTGACACACTGAACTCTATCAGAGAAGTAGTTGGTGAACCAGGCGAGGCAATCATTTGAGAAACCAAGGCTATCGAGTCTGCCGATGAGGATGTGGTGATTGACAGAGTCGAAAGCCTTGGCCAGGTCAATGAATACGGCTGCACAGTATTGTTTCTTATCGATGGTGGTTAAGATATCGTTTAGGACCTTGAGCGTGGCTGAGGTGGACCCATGACCAGCTCTGAAACCAGATTGCATAGCAGAGAAGGTGCGGTGGGATTCAAAATGGTCGGATATCTGTTTGTTGACTTTAGAAAGGCAGGGTAGGATAGATATAGGTCTGTAGCAGTTTGGGTCAAGAGCGTCCCCCCCTTTGAAGAGGGGGATGATCGCAGCTGCTTTCCAATCTTTGGGAATCTCAGAGGACATGAAAGAGAGGTTGAACAGGCTAGTAATAGGGGTTGCAACAATTTCGGCAGATAATTTTAGAAAGAAAGGGTCCAGATTGTCTAGCCCGGCTGATTTGTAGGGGTCCAGATTTTGCAGCTCTTTCAGAACATCAGCTGACTGGATTTGGTTGAAGGAGAAATGGGGACGGCTTGGGCGAGTTGCTGTGGGGGGTGCAGTGCTGTTGACCGGGGTAGGGGTTGCCAGGTGGAAAGCATGGCCAGCCGTAGAAAAATGCTTCTTGAAATTCTCAAATATAGTGGATTTATCGGTGGTGACAGAGTTTCCTATCCTCAGTGTAGTGGGCAGCTGGGAGGAGGTGTTCTTATTCTCCATGGACTTTACAGTGTCCCAGAACTTTTTTGAGTTTGTGTTGCAGGAAGCAAATTTCTGGCTTTTCTAACTGCCTGAGTATATTGGTTTCTAACTACCCTGAAAAGTTGCATATCACGGGGGCTGTTCGATGCTAATGCAGAACGCCATAGGATGTTTTTGTGTTGGTTAAGAGCAGTCAGGTCTGGAGAGAACCAAGGGCTATATCTGTTCCTGGTTCTAAATTTCTTGAATGGGGCATGCTTATTTAAGATGGTGAGGAAGGCATTTAAAAAAAAACAGGCATCCTTTACTAACGGGATGAGGTCAATATCCTTCCAGGATACCCGGGCCAGGTCGATTAGAAAGGCCTGCTCGCTGAAGTGTTTCAGGGAGCGTTTGACAGTGATGAGTGGAGGTCGTTTGACCACTGACCCATTACGGATGCAGGCAATGAGGCAGTGATCGCTGAGATCTTGGTTGAAAACAGCAGAGGTGTATTTAGAGGGCAAGTTGGTTAGGATGATATCTATGAGGGTGCCAGCGTTTACGGCTTTGGGGTGGTACCTAGTAGGTTCATTGATCATTTGTGTGAGATTGAGGGCATCAAGCTTAGATTGTAGGATGGCTGGGGTGTTAAGCATGTCCCAGTTTAGGTCACCTAGCAGCACAAGCTCTGAAGATAGATGGGGGGCAGTCAGTTCACATATGGTGTCCAGAGCACAGCTGGGGGCAGAGGGTGGTCTATAGCAGGCGGCAACAGTGAGAGACTTGTTTTTAGAGAGGTGGATTTTTAAAAGTAGAAGTTTAAATTGTTTGGGTACAGACCTGGATAGTAGGACAGAACTCTGCAGGCTATCTCTGTAGTAGATTGCAACACCGCCCCCTATATAGGGAATAGCGTGCTATTTGGAACTCCTAGTCTCGGTGGCTGATGGCACAATCTTACTTTCATGCAGCATACCTGTCCTCTTCATCCATAATGAATCTCTGCAATAATGTTTAACATTAAAGCTTCTGTTCTGTCACGATTACTCAATTATTAACCGATAAAATAAATATTTCATTGTCCCGCTCTCCTGTTCCGGCACTCAACGTGCTACTAACCACCGGTCCTGGCAATCCACGTTACGCACACCTGGAAACCATCATTGCACACACCTGCTCCCCATCGTTACATACACCTGAACTTCATCATCACCCTGATTACTCTCCCTTTACTTAGCCCTCAGTAGCTCAGTCTTTCGGTCAGTTTTGGTTTTGTTTACGCATGTTTTGAGCATATTCATGGTTTTATTATTAAACTCACATTCTTCCTGACTCCCTGTGTATACGTTACAGAATACTGGAAGCAGCAGAAGTTAAGGATATCTCCCAGATGGTCGATGAACAGGAACACCTACTCCGTCAACACCATGACCAGCTGGCTCAACTGGGTACGGTAATGGATAAGGTCCTCCGCGTTCTCCACCACCCGCGATAATTAATCTGCAACTAGCGGAGGTTCCTCTACCACGAGTCGTCCCAGCGAGCCAGACCCCCAGCCGATCCAGCAGTCCGCCCAGGTCAGCGATGTCCTATATATTCCGACTCCATCGGAATGCCGTGGCTTCCTAGTGCTCTCTCTATTTCTCTCTCTATTTCGCTCATTAGACAAGAGCCCCCACCACCGAGAGGTCCAAGGTTGCTGCGGTCATTTCCTTGCTGACCGGACTGGCTTTGGAGTGGGCTATGGCCGTCTGGGAGAGAGGAGAGCTGTGTTCCTATGAGAGGTTCATGGCTCTGTTTATGGCGATCTTCCACCTCATCCACCTGAGGACAGAGCAGGAGGTGAGCGTCAGGGTGCCCAGATCATTGCGGAGTACGCCCTCACCTTCCAGACTGTGGCAGCCTCCAGCAGATGGAATAAGACGATTCTCTAAATCCTGCCATTTTATCCATCTCTCTGGTCTCCCTACTGCTCTTCAGGTCGCTGAGGCACAGTTCCAGTAGGCCTTGCGACACTATGACCTTCCGGAGGACCTCGTCTCCGATAGTGGCTTCCAATTCACGTCACAGGTATGGAAAGCCTTCATGGAGAAGCTGGGGGTCACCGTCAACCTCACTTCTGGGTACCAGCCTCAGTCCAACGGGCAGGTGGAGAGGATGAACCAGGAGCTGGGGAGGTTCCATCCCTGGATGGAGTACACCCAGCATTCACTGTGCCACTCCTCCACCGGGCAGACCCCCTTCCAGTGTGTCCTGGGATATCAACCATCCCTGGCTCCGTGGACCCCGAGCCAGACCGACGCTCCTGCGGCAGACGAGTAGTTCAGAAGGAGCAGGTGGAGCCGGCGGACTGAGGCTCCCGTATTCCATCCTGGTGATCGTGTCTTGCTCGCCACCGGGAACCTCCTGCTCCACCTGCTCTGTAGAAAGCTCAGTCTCCGGTTTATGGGGCCCTTCAAGGTCCTCCGGTCAACGAGGTAACCTATAGATTACAACTACCCGGTGGTTCCTGGTCCTCTGGCTGGTGTCGTCCCTCGCCCCTGAACATTGATAGGAGCCTCACTTTTGCCGTCAGGTCCCTCCTGGACTCCCGACGTTGTGGGGGTTGGCTCCAGTACCTGGTGGACTGGGAGGGTACGGTCCAGAGGAGCGCTGTTGGGTCCTGGTGGACGTCCCCCGCGACGCCCCTGGACATCGATGGGTGCCTCACCTTTGCCGTCAGGTCCCTCCTGGACTCCTGACGTCGTGGGGGTTGGCTCCAGTACCTGGTGTACTGGGAGGGTACGGTCCTCCCCCTGGCCTGGCGTCGTCCTGCGGCTAGTCGAGGGGGGTACTGTCACGGCTACTCCTGCTCTTCCGCTCCGGCGCTCGACGTCGCCAGTCTACTAACCACCGGTCCTAGCAACCCACATTACGCACACCTGGAAACCATCATTGCGCACATTGCGCACACCTGGACTTCATCATCACCCTGATTACTTTCCCTTTTATTTAGCCCTCAGTAGCCTCAGTCTTCAGGCGGTATTGGTATGGTTTACGTTGAATACACTACCCCTGTTTTGATTATCTTCATGTTTCTTATTATTAAACTCACCTTCTGCATCTGCTTCCTGACTCCCTCGACACAGATTAACTTCTTAGTCCTGGAATTAAAAAGCATGCTCAAGGGAGAATCTGTGTCCAGGAAAGTGGCACAGTGTGTACCTGTCCAGACTAGAGGGTGACTGTGTGGGCCTTGGCGTGTCTGTGGGGAACCTCTGGAGGTCTGGCTGGAGTACGTCACACTAGACTCCTCATAGGGGATCCTGCTGGGGTACAGACAGCTTGTTTGCAGGGGGGGAACAGGTGCCAACGCTTCCTGAAATAAAACAGGGTAGGATTGCTGATCTTGGTTCAATTTATTTTAAAGGGAAAGCCATTACCAAAGCCATTGCATGCATCATCGCAAGTTAAGCATGTCACTGTACTTCAGCATGTGACAAATAAAACTTGAAACCACAATGGTTATTCTCTATGTAGTTGAGGAAACCTGGAATCTATCGCCATTCAATTTAAGAAGCTATAGTTCAATATAATCTCTCTTTATTGAAATATTATTGTTATGAATTTTATGAATAAATGACTAAACGATGTATACATTTAACTATAACTATAACTAATTGAACCTGTTTTTCTATATTGATAAATAATGTTAGTTCATAAGGAAGAGGTTATGTAGCATGTATGAGGGAAGAAAAGAATGGCTGTGTGTACCTAAAGAAAACTAAATGGATCATTAACCTATGTTTGAACCACTAAGCTATACCTCTGTGGAGATAAGGGAAGACAGCTCAAGCTCCTCTAGGTTTTCCGTATCTGGGGGGGACTGGAACTGTCAGCTAAGTGGTAATAAACTGAGGAGAGACTTCAGGAGATAATCCAGATATTATGTGTAAGGTATGTGCGTAAGTGTGTTGGAATGAACTTTTGATCAGCTTTGTCCTAGTCGGAGTGGGAGGGACTCTATGACGCTGTGTGTAATATATAATGTGATGTACATGGTTTTTGGAGGAGAGATCTCTCGAGAATAAACGCTATTGATTAATTTGGACACGGGTCTATGTCTATTTTATGCAAATAAGGATCTTACAAATTCTTAGAAACGGACAGAGTGTTTGCTTTGTATAATTAAATTGGTTAATGAACATATAGGAAACAAATTCCTTCATCAATTATGTAATGTGAGTTCTTTTCTTAGGTCATCACATCAATGTGAAAGGTTTCAACAGCCAATTTAAAGAAACAAGAATAGTGATCTTCATATGTGAAAGCAGTGAGAAGATAATATACAAAAATATATTTATATATTTTGTCAGACTCAGTGCTCCACAGAACTAATATCTCTCTGTTCTAAAGTACCTCACTTCATACCCCCATCTCTCTCTCATGAGACCTCGATAAATGACTTTCTCTTTCAAGGGCCAGAGAACCCATCTGATTCTGTCCCCAAGTGAGTTTCATCCCCTTCCCCTCTGTCTCCCTACCCTCCTCTCAGCCCCTCACCTCCCTCCTCTCAGCCCCCCACTCCCCTCCCAGGAATGTAAACGGCCACCTCTACATCTACATGGTGAGTAGATCTTTGCCCTACAGACAGTTCTCATTCTGTTGATTTGCTGTATCTATTGTCTGACTCCAGTACCACTCCTTTCTTCTCAGCTATAATGCTGTTAAATTTTGTCATTCTAATCTATTGTACAATTCCCTCTGTGAAGGGAAACATCCATCGTCTGTGTGCACTACTACCACTTGCCAGTGAGGTTTGTTTTGTTCATTAGGGCTCATCGAAGCAAAACAATTTGCAACAGAAAACAAAAAGCGCTTCTTATTGGACATATCCAGATAGTCCCCCTCCATTTCACAGTTTTTTTCTTCTTGTTTTGTGTCTACTGAACACAACCCAGTTCTGTACAATTACCTTCCTTGCACCTGTAGTACCAGGTTCTACCCACAGGAGTCCAGGTGGCAGAGAGTATTGGCACCTTCTGTATCAATCCACAATGTGCTCTGTCTCCCACTACAACCCAGGAACCCAAACTGAGACCACACCACGTCCTGTAATGCACACAATACAGTTCCAATTACTAACACTGTAATTACCAATCATACTGTATATTCATGGTTGCTATAATCTCTCATATCAATTCATGCGGTCATCTATTTAAATAATCTCGTCTAACATTTAAATATGTAATTGTAAAGAAAAAAATTCATATTCATGGAACAAATATGACAATGTGCCATGAGCAGTTTCAATATTACGGTATGGCAGCAATACATCCTGAGGGAAACCTCCATTGTCACTAGACACAGGTGAAAATGCATGCCCATTCACCATCTCATTGGTTGCTTAATAATAGGCAGTGCAATGACTGGCAACAAAGTTTGCACCCCAAATGACACCTTATGCCCTATATATTGTACTACTTTTCATCAGACCCCTATGGGCCCTGGTCAAAAGTAGTGCACTATATAGGAATAGGATGCCATTTGGGACAAACACTACTCTAGAGGAAACAAGATGTTTGTTGTCTGTAGGCTCTTTGTCAAACCATTTGGGCTGTCAATCATTTCCTGTCAAAAAGCAGCAAAAAAGGGGGGTTTCTTCCCAGCACCCTGGATAATGAAACCATTACCATATTCAGGCAACTGTAAATGATAGACTTCACAATCTTGGCTTTCAGCAACTTTTAAATGCAGCTATTCATCATTTAAAAAGGCATCTGACTGCCTGTCTTTAAGGCATGAATTTCGTCAGACCTGTGCAAAAATGCAGGCCGCCCCGTAAGCATCTATTATCATTAAAGGAAAATGAATTAATGGAGCGGCCAGCTCGAACTAGAGTGGACTTTCAAGGCCTTGGCTGCCCGAGGACTCAAAACGAAAAGGGCTGCCATTGAAAAGATCCACTGAAAATGTCTGTCCTATCACGACAGGATATCATCAAAAAGAGAGAGAAGGTCTGCTGATTGCTAAAGTTGTCACTTGATTTGTACGTGTCTGTATCAATTTAGGCTTAGGCTAGTTAGCTTCTCCAGAATCGCTGATGGGGCAAAGGAATTCATTAAAGATATCCATGCATCTGTTTGACATTTACATGTTGGTGTGATACTGTCAGAACTGGACTCAATTTAATTTAAATTCAATTGATGAATAAATAAAAAATCATGGCACGAATTGATAATCGTCCATTATTTTCTCTGAGTACAACTTTATTAAAGAATGGAATTTCAAATACATCTCTTGACCTGAATTGACTGAGGAAAAATCCCATTTAGTTGTGTCTGTGCTTTGAATATAACAGATCAGAGCAGCCCATGTGTTAACCAAAATGGCTTTAATTCAGCAGTGATTCAAGGGACAGGCTTTTGATTGTGACAGAACCACTTGAATATTCCATAGAACTAGCCCCATGGCCTGAATCTGTCTAACGCTGAGCACTTTATGTGAGCCCTGTCCTCAACCGCCCTACAAGTTACTTATCACACCTGGCAACCTGAAAACAGAAAGTTAGTGATTGAGGACAGAAATAGCATACAAAAAGTAAGAAATCACAGGCAGACAAATTGCGGAGTGACAACATGTAATCCATCTCAACATTGTCAGTGCTGAAAAGACTAATAATTCTTAATTATGTTTTTCAGTTTCCTTTATTATATAAGATAGATGTGACTGTGTAGCATCATGAGATTGATTGAGGAGGGTGTCGTGCTTGTCTTGGAGCAGCAGTGCCATGTATTTGCAGTCTGCATAGGCCCAGTACTGTGAGAGGTGGTAGTCAGAAAAACACCCAACATCTTCTGCACGAGTCTGACCCTCTGTCAGACTTGGACTGAAACTACTCAAGTCTGGCCTCTACATATGAGCACTGAGTGTAACGGCAGTCTATTTCGTCCTCCTCATCGGACGAGGAAAGGCGAGAAGGATCGGAGGACCAATGTACAGCGTGGTAAGTTTCCATGATTTAATAACACAAAAACTAGACAAAATACAAAACAACAAACTAACCAACCGTCACAGTCCCGTGTGGCACAAACACTGACACAGGAAACAACCACCCACAAAATCCGAACACAAAACAAGCCACCTATATATGATTCTCAATCAGGGACAACGATTGACAGCTGCCTCTGATTGAGAACCATATTAGGCTGAACACAGAAACAGACAAACTAGACACACAACATAGAATGCCCACCCAGCTCACGTCCTGACCAACACTAAAACAAGCAAAACACATAAGCACTATGGTCAGGACGTGACACTGAGCTAAAAAATAAGTGCTTTGGCCATGAAAAGATAGAAAGGGAGAGAACATATGTTTCCCATGCTGATAAAGCCTTTTGAACTGAATTGCCCCCCTGAGTTCAAAAAGTTTTGCAGTACAATCTCTATTTTGGTGGCCTCTGGTACATTCTAATGCCTTGATTCCATCTGAAATACATAGTGAAATGATTGAATACCTTTTCAAGTTCACCTCCCAGATTGGACAAATGTGTTGTGGAAAGACATGAATTTACAATTTTATTATTTTATTATTGATAATGTATTAATTAAATGTACATATATGATTTTCTAAGTAAAAGAAGACTAAACATTTAACCCTTCTTCTCTTGAGATTAAAGTCTTATTTAGAGTTGTACTGCAAAATATTCCATGTGCATGGCAGTGCTGGAAAAAGTACCCAATTGTCATACTTGAGTAAAAGTATAGATACCTTAATAGAAAATGACTCAAGTAAAAGTGAAAGTCACCCAGTAAAATCTTACTTGAGTAAAAGTCTAAAAGTATTTGATTTTAAATATACTTCAATATCAAAAGTAAATGTAATTGCTATACTGAAGTATTAAAAGTAAAAGTATAAATAATTTTAAATTCCTAATATTAATCAAACCAGGCCGCACCATTTTCATGTTTTTTTTTTACGGAGAGCCAGGGGCATGCTCCAACCCTCAGACATAATTTACAAATGAAGCATTTCGTATTTAGTGAGTCTGCCAGATCAGAGGCAGTAGGGGTGACCAGGGATGTTCTCTTGATAATTGTGTGAATTAGACCATTTTTGTAACGCTCAAAGAGTGAATGGGTGTAGAGTCAGGCGCAGAGAGCAGAGGATACGGGAAAAAACACGCTTTAATGTCCAACCAAAAAAGGTACAAAAGGTAATGCCGAACATAGGCGTAATACACTCCACCTAAGTACACTCTGGTATCAAACCGGACAGCGGAAAACCCACATAAATAAAGAACACCTCTCACAATACAGAAACAAGCCCGCACAAACACAAGCGGGCTAATCGAACTTAAATAACAACCACCCCAAAACCTCAACAAGGAACAGGTGAAAACAATTAGACAAAACCAAACGAAAAAGGAAAAAAGGATCGGTGGCAGCTAGTAGACCGGTGATGACGACCGCCGAGCGCCACCCGAACAGGAAGGGGAGCCACCTTCGATATTCGTGACAGTACCCCCCCCCCCCCCCCCCCCCCCCCCGACGCGCGTCAACACTGGCCTCGGGGACGACCCGGGAGCCGAGGCGCAGGGCGATCCGGATGGAGGCGATGGAACTCCCTCAGCATAGATGGATCCAATATGTCCCCCACCGGGACCCAACACCTCTCCTCCGGCCCGTACCCCTCCCAGTCCACGAGGTACTGCAGGCCCCTCACCCGGCGTCTAGAGTCCAGAATGGCCCGTATCGTGTACGCCGGGGACCCCTCGATGTCCAGAGGGGGCGGAGGGACCTCCGGAACCTCACCTTCCTGCATGGGACCAGCTACCACCGGCCTGAGGAGAGACACATGAAACGAGGGGTTAATACGATAATACGAAGGAAGTAATAATCGATAACAAACCTTGTTTATTCTCCTCAGGACTTTAAAAGGCCCCACACACTGCGGACCCAGCTTCCGGCAGGGCAAGCGGAGGGGCAGGAACAGGTGAAAACAATTAGACAAAACCAAACGAAAAAGGAAAAAAGGATCGGTGGCAGCTAGTAGACCGGTGATGACGACCGCCGAGCGCCACCCGAACAGGAAGGGGAGCCACCTTCGATATTCGTGCGCTCGTGTGTAGGGCCGTAGGGAGACCGGGCAACGGGATAAGACGGCAGGACTTCGAGAACCGATCCACAACGACCAGGATCGTCGTGTTTCCCTGAGACGGGGGAAGGTCAGTGAGAAAGTCCACCGATAGATGGGACCACGGCCGTTGTGGAACGGGGAGGGGTTGTAACTTCCCTCGTGGCAAGTGCCTAGGAGCCTTACTCTGAGCGCACACCGAACAGGAGGAGACATAGAATCACACGTCCCTCACTAAGGTGGGCCACCAGTACTTCCCCCTAAGACCTCCCACTGTCCTCGAAATACCCGGGTGACCTGACGAGGATAGACTATGAGCCCATCAAATCAATTGATCACGAACAGCGAGCGGCACGTACCTACGACCCTCCGGGCACTGTGGAGGCGCAGGTTCCTCCATTAGCGCTCGCTCGATGTCCGCGTCCACCTCCCATACTACCGGTGCCACCAGCCTAGCTGCCGGAATGATGGGAGTAGGATCGATGGACCGGTCCTCAGTGTCGTAGAGACGGGACAGCGCGTCGGCCTTAGTGTTGAGGGAACCTGGCCGATACGAGATCGTAAATTGAAATCTAGTGAAATACATGGCCCACCTTGCCTGACGAGGATTCAGTCTCCTAGCTGCTCGGATATACTCCAGGTTACGGTGGTCAGTCCAGATGAGGAAAGGGTGCTTAACCCCCTGAAGCCAGTGTCTCCACACTTTCAGGGCCTTAACCATAGCCAACAACTCCCTGTCCCCCACATCATAGTTTTGCTCCGCTGGCCCGAGCTTCTTCGAAAAAAAGCACAGGGGCGGAGCTTCGGTGGCGTACCCGAGCGCTCCAACCCCAGCCTCGGATGCGTCCACCTCTACTATGAACGCCAAAGAAGGGTCCGGATGCGCCAACACTGGCACGTCGGTGAACAGCGCCTTCAAACAACGGAAAGCTCCGTCTGCCTCTGCTGACTACTGCAAACGCACCGGCCCCCCCTTCAGCAGTGAGGTAATGGGAGCCGCTACCTGGCCAAAACCCCGGATAAACCTCCGGTAGTAATTGGCAAACCCTAAGAACCGCTGCACCTCTTTTACCGTGGTCGGAGTCGGCCAATTACGCACGGCCTTGACGCGGTCACACTTTATCACCACCCCTGAGGTGGAAATGCGATAACCCAGGAAGGAAACGGCTCGTTTGGAAAACTCACATTTCTCCGCCTTCACGTACAGGTCATGCTCCAGCAGTCGCCCAAGAACCTTGCGCACTAGAGACACATGCGCGGCGCGTGTGGCGGAGTAGATCAAGATATCGTCAATATACACCACCACAACCTGTCCATGCAGGTCTCTGAGAATCTCATTGAAGAAGGATTGAAAGATGGCTGGAGCATTCTTTAACCCGTACGACATGACGAGGTACTCATAATGACCAGATGTGGTACTAAACACGGTTTTCCACTCATCTCCCTCCTGAATACGCACCAAATTATACGCGCTCCTGAGGTCCAGTTTCGTGAAGAACCGCGCCCAGTGAAATGATTCCACCGCCGTAGCAATGAGAGGTAGTGGGTAACTAAAACCCACCGTGATCGAATTGAGACCTCGATAATCAATACACGGACGCAAACCATCCTCCTTTTTCTTCACAAAAAAGAAACTCGAGGAGACGGGTGACATGGAGGGCCGAATGTATCCCTGTCCCAGAGCTTCCGTGACATATGTCTCCATAGCCAACGTCTCCTCCTGGGACAAAGGATACACGTGACTCCTGGGCAGTGCAGCGTTTACCTGGAGGTTTATCACGCAATCCCCCTGTCGATGGGGTGGTAATTGGGTCGCCTTCTTTTTACTGAAGGCGATAGCCAAATCGGCATACTCAGCGGGAATGCGCATGGTGGAAACCTGGTCTGGACTCTCCACCGTCGTCGCACCGATGGAAACTCCTACACACCTGCCTGAACACTCATCAGACCACCCCTGGAGAGCTCCCTGTCTCCACGAAATCTTAGGATTGTGAATAGCCAGCCAGGGAATACCCAGCACCACCGGAAACGCAGGTGAATCGATAAGGAACAGACTAATCCGCTCCTTATGATCCCCCTGCGCAATCATCTCCAGAGGAATCGTGGCTTCCCTGACCAGCCCTGACCCTAACGGACGACTATCTAAGGAGTGCACGGGGAAAGGGGGGTCTACCGGTACTAACGGAATCTTCAACCTCTGGGCGAGTCCGCGATCTATAAAGTTCCCAGCTGCGCCTGAATCGACTAGCGCCTTATGCTGGAGAGAAGGAGAAAACTTAAGGAAACAAATTAATAAAAACATGTGACCAACAGGAAGCTCTTGGTGAGGGTGGTGCCGACTCACCTCGGGTGACTGAGGAGTGTTCTGCCTGCCCTCTCGACTCCCAGATGGACTCCTCCAGCACCGACCGGAAGTGTGCCCTCTCCGGCCACAGCTGGTACAGGAGGAGCCTCCTCCTCCGGTCTCCCTAGATGCAGCCCCCCCTAACTCCATAGGTATGGGAGCGGGAGGGCCAGGAGGTGGAACAGACAGGACCCTTTCAGAACGCCCGCGAGCAGCCAGCAGATGGTCTAATCGGATCGACATGTCTATGAGCTCGTCCAGGCTGAGCGTAGTGTCCCGACAAGCCAACTCCCTGCGGACGTCCTCTCTCAGGCTACACCTGTAATGGTCTATCAGGGCCCTGTCGTTCCACCCCGCTCCAGCAGCCAAGGTCCGGAATTCCAGCGCAAAGTCCTGCGCGCTCCTCGTCCCCTGCCTGAGATGGAACAATCTCTCACCCGCCGCTCGGCCCTCCGGAGGGTGATCGAACACGGCCTGGAAACGGCGGGTGAACTCCAGGTAGTGGCCCCTCGCCGAGTCGGGCCCGTTCCAGACGGCATTGGCCCACTCCAGGGCTCTACCCGTCAGGCAAGAGACGAGGACACTCACGCTCTCCTCCTCTGAGGGAGCCAGCCGAACGGTAGCCAGGTAAAGCTCTAGTTGAAGCAGGAATCCCTGGCACCCTGCCGCCACTCCATCGTACTCCCTCGGAGGCGCAATACGCAGAGCGCTGGTACCGGATCCCGCTGGAGGAGATGGTATCGTTGCCGGTGGGAGGGTTGGAGGGGTAGTAGGGAGACCACTCCTCTCCCAGCGGTCCATCCTCTCCATCATCTGATCCATCGCTGATCCGATGCGATGGAGGATGGACGTGTGATGAAGGACTCGCTCCTCAATCGTAGGGAGAGGGGTGGTCGCTGCTCCTGCTGACTCCATAATGATGGTGCGGGCTTCTGTAACGCTCAAAGAGTGAATGGGTGTAGAGTCAGGCGCAGAGAGCAGAGGATACGGGAAAAAACACGCTTTAATGTCCAACCAAAAAAGGTACAAAAGGTAACGCCGAACATAGGCGTAATACACTCCACCTAAGTACACTCTGGTATCAAACCGGACAGCGGAAAACCCATATAAATAAAGAACACCTCTCACAATACAGAAACAAGCCCGCACAAACACAATCGGGCTAATCGAACTTAAATAACAACCACCCCAAAACCCCAACAAGGAACAGGTGAAAACAATTAGACAAAACCAAACGATAAAGGAAAAAAGGATCAGTGGCAGCTAGTAGACCGGTGACGACGACCGCCGAGCGCCACCCGAACAGGAAGGGGAGCCACCTTGGATGATATTCGTGACAATTTTCCTGTCCTGCTAAGCATTCAAAATGTAACAAGTACTTTTGGGTGTCCAGGGAAAATGTATGGAGTAAAAAGTACATAATTTTCTTTAGGATTGTAGTGAAGTAAAAGTATAAAGTTGTCAAAAATATAAATAGTAAAGTAAAGTACAGATACCCCAAAAACTACTTAAGTAGTACTTTCAAGTATTTTTACTTAAGTACTTTACATTACTGCGCCAGGGTATACTTATTCTTATTCTTGCAGCTGAGAATTCAATGTAGGTTGGATCTCGTCACCATTCCTGTCGTGTACCAGTTCGCCACCGGCCTGAAATAAACCCTCAATTTCAGAGGTCAGGTCTTTGTCTTACGGATCCTTGATCTGCACTGTTTCGGTGTTCCCTGGAACGACAGAAACAGGTATTGAGATCCGGCTCGAAGGACCAAATTGTCACGAGAATTTTGCTATCTCAATGGTTGAACTCAACTATCACTCAAGCTTTGACCAATTCCCAGAGGTTGTAAGGCTCTGGTTAATTTAATGAAGAATTAGACAAAGTCTCAGTCTGCAATAGATCAACACTTTATTCAGAGAGCGCTCCGCCCCTCAAATGCAGAGCCAGTCTTTTTATACACATACACACACACACAATTTCTTATCATAGGCTACTCCCTGCTTAGACAGGCACAATAATTTTTTCTCACTACCCCCATACATAGTTATCTCGTCTCACAGTTTCTCCCTGCTTTTATAGCTACAAAAGAATACAATGCCCTAGTTATAATTCTAACCAAGCTACACACATCATCAGATTATATTCTTATGATTCTAACACATTTCACACAGTTATACAGTTTCAGGGTGGAATACTTTAGTCATTATCTTAAACATACAAATTCTTCTATCACTGCTATTCATCGAATAATTACCTCCTACGTTTAATTATTACTTGATTAAATTAATCATGTAACAATTAATTCACTAGAAATTTGGGGCACCACGAGAACAGTTTTTTAATGAGTTAACGTTTCCCGAATTAACTCAGTCCTCATGCCTCCTTGCAGCATGCCTAAGGCACGTTCACGCAGATGAGCAGGGACCCTGGGCATCTTTCTTTTGGTCTTTTTCAGAGTCACCTTCAGCGACGAAGCCTCCAGCGACGGTCGGCGGTCCAAAGCCTCCAGCGACGATCTGCAGTCCAGAGCCTTCAGCAGGGGTTTTCAGTCCGGAGCCTCCGGTGACGATCCACGGTCCGGTGCCTCCAGCAACGACCCACGGTACGGAGCTTCCGGCGATGATCCCCGGACCAGAGCCGCCATGGAGGAAGACGTAACTGCGAGCGGAGTGGGTACTTCGTCCCGCACCGGAGCCGCCCCCGACGCCCTGCGTCATCCATCATAGATGCCCACCCGGACCCTCCCCTATTGAGTCAGGTTTTGCGGTCGGAGTCCGCACCTTTGGGGGGGGGGGGGGGGGGGGGGGGGTACTGTCACGCCCTGACCATAGTAAGCTGTTTTTTCTCTGTGTTGGTTGGGGCGTGATAGTGACTTGGGTGGGTCATCTAGGTGTTTTTGTATTTCTATGGTGGCCTGATATGGTTCCCAATCAGAGGCAGCTGTTTATCGTTGTCTCTGATTGGGGATGATATTTAGGTAGCCATTTCCTCATTTGTGTTTGTGGGATCTTGACTATGTGTAGTTGCCTGTCAGCACTATTTTGTATAGCTTCACGTTTCGTTTGTTAATTTTGTTGGTTTGTTCGGTGTTCATTCATTAAAAGAGAATACCACGCTGCGCATACCACGCTGTGCCTTGGTCTCATTCTAACGACGGACGTGACAAGGACCTAATGAATTTATTAGGACCTAATGAATTTATAATTGACTGATTTCCTTATATGAACTGTAACTCAGTAAAATCGTTGAAATTGTTGCATGTTGCGTTTATATTTTTGTTCAGTATATGAAGTGGCTAAGGGGCAGTGGATACATGAAGAGCCTAGGGGTAAGAGTTGTTTCTGCACTGGACCGTTCTCTTACTCTTCTTCTCATGCCGTCTCCCATTCTGAATCTGACAGCCTTCCCTCCTAGACATCGTGACAGGTGGTCCACAGTCTGACACACATAGCCAATATTAATCAAATACATTTTGTGCCGAATACAACTAGTGAAGACTTTACCTTGAAATGCTTACTTTCGAGCCCTTCCCAATGATGCAGAGTTTAATAATAATATTTCTAACTAAATAGTAACACAAGTAATGAAATCAAATAGAACAATGGAGCTATATTAGTGCTGTGCGATTATAAAAAAAGATCATGTTTTTTTCAACATTAAATGCACTATACATTATGTGGATTGAATGCTGTAACAACACTGAATAAAACAATTAAGAAACGTCCCATGATGGTAGTGATGGTACTGCATCATTTATTTACATGACTTTAATAAAATATTTGTTTTATTTGATGACTATATTATTTCATTCAAAATCATATAATCTCATCTCTATAGAGCTGCTGCCTATGCTGTCTGACAAAATCACTATTATAGTAGTTATGCAAAGTAAATACGGCATACTTTTATGACTGCGGAATACCAACTATCAATCACTTAGATCATGTATTTTCAGCCTTGTGAAGCTACTGCAATCGATCACCTTTTCCCTCTCCTCTTAAAGGGGAATTTCACCCTGGGGTAATCTTGTTTTCATCATGTCCAAGGCATTTCTAGGTCAGTGAGATGTGTTTCACACATAATTGCCCAGTAGGAAGGTAGGTCTGGGCATCTCGTGCTGAATATACACCCTATTTCGGCTTCTGGTGTATTGATCTGGGAGGCAAGTGCTGAAATTAAATGTAGCCCTGCTTTGTGGCATTTCGCAAAGGCTCTATGTGATACTGATCACACTATTGTGATGCACTGTTTTTGTGCTTGTTGATATGGTTGTCCTTGGTCGATAGAGCCAATGGATGTCTTTCAGCGATGTTCCTGTCAGCTGATTTATTCCAAAATATATATGCTGACACATTTTTTCCAGTCTCTGAAAAACTACAACTTGTGTGGAGCGGTGCTTTGCGTTCTGGCCCCGTCCCTCCCCAAAGCAGGCTTTTTTGAAAGGGTGACACTAACAACCTCATTTTTTGGGCAAAACTGAAAGAACTGACCACACCACAATGGCTTCAAGTGATTCCTGTCATCAACACGAATTCAGATGGAGCATTTTTTGTTGTTGTTGCTACATGGCGACATTCAACCACACATGTTTCAACCGGAATATAGCAAAGAGGATTCGAAAACAAAGCTTTGGATTTAGCTAGAAGCTCAGCTGCAGCCAATGCCAGCACCAAGAGGGCAGGTGACAAATATGGTGGCTAACTAAGTAATTTTTCTTGCAAGCCACCAAGTTAGCTAGCTAACTTTAGTTTATCTAATGAAACCAATATTGTGTATTGCTGGCTAACATACTACTTTGTTACAGTGGGGGGAAATCAAATAATTGTTCTGTTTACTAACTTACGTAGTTAGGTAGGTAGCTAGCTAAAATAGCTAATCAACTACAGAAAGCCATACCTGTGACAAAAAATAGAAGAGGTTTTACAATCGGAGATCTATTGTATCTCGATTGTAAAACGTATTCTCTTTTTAGTCATAGATATGGCTACAAAACAGCAAGCTTAACTTACAACTAGCCACCTAAGCTAGGTTTACCAGCAAATGTGAGCACATGACTGGAGTTGGCTAGCTAGTTAGCCTGGCACCTGCTAACTTGTTACTATATACTAGGCCTACCATTTGTAACTTTTTAGCAAACTTGCAAACATCAGAAACTGTGAATACTAAACAAAAATATAAACGCAACATGCAGTGTTGGTCCCATGTTTATATTACACAGGTGCCCCTTTTGCTGGAGACAATAAAATGCCACTCTAGAATGTGCAGTTTTGTCACACAACACAATTCCACAGATATGTCAAGTTTTGAGGGAACATGCACTTGGCATGCTGACTGCAGGAATGTCCACCAGAGCTGTTACCATAAGCCGCAGACCATGTGTATTCACGCCAGCCCAGGACCTCCACATTTGGCTTCTTCACCTGCGGGATCGACTGAGACAAGCCACCAGGACAGCTGACGAAACTGTGGGTTTTCACAACCGAAGGATTTCTGCATAAACTGTCTCAGGGAAGCTCATCTGGTGCTGGTCATCCTCACCAGGGATTGACCTGACTGCAGTTCGGTGTCGTAACCTTCGATGGCCACTGGCATGCAGGAGAATTGTGCTCTTCACGGATGAATCCCAGTTTCAACTGTACCGGGTAGATAGCAGACATTGTGTCATATGTGCGAGCGTTTTTTATTTTATGAATTTTTTATTTAACCTTTATTTAACTAGACAAGTCAGTTAAAAACAAATGTTTTTTTACAATGACAGTCTACCCCGGCCAAACTCTAACCCGGACGACGCTGGGCCAATTGTGCGCTGCCCTATGGGACTCCCAATCACGGCCGGTTGGTTTACAGCCTGGAATCGAACTAAGGTCTGTACTGATGCCTCTAGCACTGAGATGCAGTGCCTTAGACCGCTGCATTAATTGGGAGCCCCCATTGCTGATCTCAACGTTGTGAACAGAGTGCCCCTTGGTGACGGTGGGGTTATGGTATGGGCAAGCATAAGATACGGAAAATTAATACAATTGCATTTTATCGATGGCAATTTGAATGCATTGCAATACCGTGACAAGATTCTGAGGCCCATTGTTGTACCATTTATCCGCCGCCATCACCTCATGTTTCAGCATGATAATGCATGGCCCCATGTTGCAAGGATGTGTACACATTTCCTGAAAACTGAAAATGTTCCCGTTCTTCCATGGCCTGCAAATTCACCAGAAATGCCACCCATGTTTGGGATGCTCTGGTTCGACATGTACGACGGCATATTCCAGTTCCTGATAATATCCAGAAACTTTGCACAGTCATTAAAGAGGACTGGGACAACATTCCACAGCATGCTTGTTTGTCTTGGCTGTACCCAAATGCTGTCTGCCTACCTACCTACTGTAGGTACATTTGTATGGTCTGGTCACTGTGCAAAGGTTGAGGGTAATGCCATATTTCCTTCTATTATGCTAGATATTGTTCTTAAATATAATCTATGTGCCTATGTACATGTATGCATGTTCAACTAGTCTACCCTAATGGCCTCTGCAGAGATCAGCTCTGTACCGCATTCCTGTGCACCAACCCACACTTTGTACCAATGCGGAGGACTTCGTATAGCTCCACATTGACATGATTTGTTGACAGTAGTTGGGGGCGGGAGGTTCAGTATACAGTACCAGTCAAAAGTTTGGACACACATACTAATTCAAAGGTTTTTCTTTATTTTTATTATTTTCTACATTGTAGAATAATAGTGAACACATCACAACTATGAAATAACGCATATGGAATCATGTAGTAACCAAAGAAGTGTTAAACGAATCAAAATATATTTTGGATTTTATATTCTTCAAAGTAGCCACCCTTTGCCTTGATGACAGCTTTGCACACTCTAGTTAGAATTTCATACTTCTTTCACTTAGCAGAGCAGAGCTATTGTGAAAATGTGTAACATAATACAAAGTGTAATTCGTAACATATCATATACAAAATGGGTGATGACATCCAATAATACATACCATACGAAATGTAGCATATCATACTAAAAGGAGTGTCTTGGATTTACATTCAGAATAATACGAAATACTCTGACACCAGGCATGGATTGTGGTTATTGTAGTTAATTACAAAGCTTCCTGTGCTAAACTATGTAGAATATTGGTCTGTTGGAAACTACAACTCCTTACTACATCACACAGTTCAGGCTTGATCTGATTTGTCTCTACAGAAACTGCATATCGAGCTTACAGAAAATGTTTTATTGAATTAAATTCTAATAATTGAACTGACGTCGGGTTCATGACAAAACTACATGCATATACTCGGAGTACCAGTACCAGATCAGTGTGCAGAGGTACGAGGTATTTGATGTAGCTATGAACATGAAGGTAGGGTATAGTGACTAGGCATCAGGACAGATAATAATAAGAGTAAAATAAAGCATACCGCCCCAACAAATCCACAGATGAAGCAATCTCAATTGCACTCCACACTGCCCTTTCCCACCTGGACAAAAGGAACACCTATGTGAGAATGCTGTTCATTGACTACAGCTCATCGTTCAACACCATAGTGCCCACAAAGTTCATCACTAAGCTAAGGACCCTGGGATTAAACACCTCCCTCTGCAACTGGATACTGGACTTCCTGACGGGCTGTCCCCAGGTGGTAAGGCTAGGCAACAACATATCTGCCACGCTGATCCTCAACACTGGGGCCCCTCAGGGGTGTGTGATTAGTCCCCTCCTGTACTCCCTGTTCACCCACAACTGTGTGGCCAAGCACAACTCCTACACCATCATTAAGTTTGCTGACAACACAACAGTGGTAGGCCTGATCACCGACAACGATGAGGCAGCCTGTAGGGAGTAGGTCAGAGAACTTGTAGTATGGTGCCAGTACAACAACCTCTCCCTCAATGTGAGCAAAACAATGGATCTGATCATGGACTATAGGAAAAGGAGGGCCGAACAGGCCCCCATTAACATCGACGGGGCTGAAGTGGAGCGGGTCGAGAGTTTCAAGTTCCTTGGTGTCCACATCACCAACAGACTATCATGGTCCTAACACACCAATACAGTTGTGAAGAGGGCACAACAACACCTTTTCCCCCTCAGGAGACTTGAAAAATATGGCATGGGTCACCAGATCCTCAAAAAGTTCTACAGCTGCACTTTCGAGAGCATTCTGACCGGTTGCATCACCGCCTGGTATGGCAATTGCTCGACTTCCGACCGTAAGGCGCTTCAGAGGGTAGAGTGTACGGCCCAGTACGTCACCGGGGCCAAGCTTCCTGACTTCCAGGACCTCTATACTAGGCAGTCTCAGAGGAAGGTCCAAAACATTTTCAAAACTCCAGTCACCCAAGTCATAGACTGTTCTCTCTGCTACCGGAGCGCCAAGTCTAGGACCAAAAGGCCCCTTAACAGCTTCTACACCCAAGCCATAAGTCTGCTGAACAACTAATCAAATGGCCACCTGGACTATTTACATTGACCCTCCCCCTCTTTTTTTACACTGCTGCTACTCGCTGTTTATTATCTATGCATAGTCACCTTACAAATGACCTTGACTAACCTGTACCCCCGCACATTGACTCGGTACTGGTACACCCTGTATATAGCCTCGTTATTGTAATGTAATTTTCTTGTGTTACTTTTTTTAAACTTTAGTTTATTTAGTAAATATTTTATTAACTCTATTTCTTGAACTGCATTATTTGTTAAGGGCTTGTAAGTAAGCATTTCATGGTAAGGTTGTATTTAGCGCATGTGACAATTTTTTTTTTTAAATTGGAAACACCTGCATATATAGTGTGTGCATCTGTAGAGTATTAATGAAAGGCATCATGATGTAAGTTTTGATTGTTTGTCATCTGCATCATCAGATCAAATGATCTAATAGGCAATCACAGAAACAGACAGTCAAACAAACACACCTCAATCGTGCTGACAACTGCATAGAAGACTATTGACAGTAAAATAATAAGGACACAACTGTACATTTTTTATTCACGAAGAGAAACCTAGAGTAGGTAGTTTTGCCTGAACAACAATCATTTGGGTCTCAACTTGCGTTACACATGCACGAACAAATCAGAGAGGAATTAAATAAAGCTCAAGTGTCTTTTGTTCCGCTGTGAAGCAGGCAATAATAATTAAGTACTTCTGGGTCATGGATTTTTGGAATCCTTCAGAATAAGAGTCCTGTCCTGTATAATTTGTAAATTAATAATTAGGGCAAGAATTATGTAAAATCTGCACAATTATCAATATATTTTACATTGTGTCACAGTAAAAGAGGGGTCCATTCTACTCTGCTAGATACCTGCAAGGACTGGGAAGGGATAAGAGAGTCGGATGGGGATGGGTGATTGGTGTAGGCCTATGTATGGGCTCCCGAGTGGTGCAGCGGTCTAAGGCACTGCATCTCAGTGCTAGAGGTGTCACTACAGACCCTGGTTCGATTCTAGGCTGTATCACAACCAGCCGTGATTGGGAGTCCCATAGGGCAGCGCACAATTGGCCAAGCGTCGTTAGGGTTGGGCGGGTAGGCCGTCATTGTAAATAAGAATTTGTTCTTAACTGACTTGCTTGGTTAAATAAAAAATATATCTGCATTATATAGCCTATTTCAGAGTTTACTCTATTTGGTAAATGTTGTTTGTTTTATTTCACATAAAGACAAAAATGTCTTTATACTTTTTAGCTCAGCTACTTTTGGATTGTTTCCAATTATAAATAAAACGTTGTTTCTACACAAGACTTTAACGTGTTTCTGACTGGCATTATAGTGCGTAATTCCAACCATCAACAAGATTGTGCATAACGACCGACCTTATTGAGATGCAAACTAATGGAAATCTGGTTTGGCATTTGATGAAGCACTTTGGCAGTTGTGGTGGAAAATCGTCTCAGAAATATAACACTCTTACAAGAACTTGTGAATTCAATATAGACTTTAATACAAAGTAGCAAAAATGAGCCCTTCCATGGAAGGACCCTATCACAAACGTAACAGAGCCGAGCCCCTCCATGGAAAGAGACTAAATTCTCATATTACAGAGTCCTGCCTTTATAGGACTCTGTCTTTGCATAACGTATAGAGTCCCCTCCCTCTATATGAAAATATCTTCCCTTGATCTTTCTCCATTATTTTCTTTTCATCTCAGAGCTTGCTTGTTAACGCCCACATCTGCTTTCGGTTAGGTTATAATGGTGGCGGGACCCTTTCATGTCCTAAAATAATATATTTATTATGCCTATACTCCATCTGTTGGTCAGTTGGCTGGCACCCTCCTTTGTGTGTCCCTCTGACTTTGGTATGTCCAGCTGTCCTATGGGCCTATGTCTTTGGCCTTTGTACTTCCCTCATCAGAGCTAGCAGATGCACCAAGTGTCATCTTCTCCTCCTGTGGTCTGATGAACACATTTATGCTCTATAGTATTACATCTGTCCCTATATGTAACATTAACTCCCACACAGTTTGAAGTGACTCAAATCAAATTCTTATTTTTTTTGCATATCCAACTCGAATCTGTTATTTTTCCTGTAGTCTGAACAGCCAAAAACACATGGAATCGAATATTTCAAGCCACATACAAATCTTATTCCTGGCCATGCAATGTGTGTCTGAATGATCAAATCTGATTTATTTGCTCTTAAGTGGTTTTTAGACTGTTATTTGGCATATCTTATTGCTTGCTAGCTACTTTGTTAACAATTTAACAAGAACATGTGGTAGCCAACTAGCTTGTTAATTGTTTACATACAAATTAGTGAATGTGCTATAGAGCTAAATAGTTACCTAGCTAGCTAATTGACTTCTGTGGCTAGCCTAGTTTTGAAACTGTTCCTTTACTATGATTGAAGCAACTGGGAAACATCCATGACAGGCATTGTTGTCACTTTAGCGGGCTACGTAACTTCTGAGTGATAGGAAGCACGAGCCCCACCACCAATCAGCCTATACACCAATCAGCCTTTGTGATGTGTTTTTTGTCCTATATTGTTATTTAATTAATTTTTATCCCAGCCCCGTCCACACAGGAGGCCTTTTTCCTTTTGGTAGGCTGTCATTGTAAATAAGAAGTTGATCTTAACTGACTTGCCTAGTTAAATAAAGGCGTAGCAATGCCAGCAAATGACTGCTGTCTGAACACACACATTTATGATTTGGTCACTTTTAACTTGCTGTTTGGGCAGTGAATATTCCCAAATGGATTTGAAAAACAAAACTGATTTGAGCATTAAGGCCTGCAGTGTGAACAAGGCTTTACAGACTGACATACCCATCTAATTAGCTAGATCATGGATGGGCAACTGGCAGCCCACAGGCCTTGAAGGCCCTTGGACTGAGTTTACAAACTCAGCCGGCGTCCAATATGAAGAACGTACTGCATTTATGGCGATTGGCAACTCTTTAAGGCCTGCAAAAGGAGCAGCAACGCACAGATTAATTGTGCACGAGTTGACAAATCATGAGGCAAATCAGTCTAAACAATAGTACTTTGTCCCTATTTTCAACGCTTTTGTGTCAATATGTTTTGTTAAACCAAATCAAAATTGTTGGGGCATATGCCAGCTCGCCACACATTTGACGACGGCGCTGCTGTGCTGATCTCTGCAACATGGATAGATGGAAATCGCCACATAATGCTAGAAATGAAGAAACATATCCTATATGTATGAGGGGTTGAAACTGGTTTAGGGAACAGAGCAGAAAACCAGAAAATAATTACATTTTTTGAGGAACAGAACCAGAACTGAGAACGAAAGTGATCTATACTCTTCTGGAACAGAACCGTTCTTTTAAAAGCATGGGAAACGGTTATGTTATTGTACACAAAGCGCCTATGCGAAGCCCTGACTGTCATTCAGGAACTTATTCCAGTGTCTGCCTGCCTGCCAGCTGAAAATCTTTGCCAGTGTGTGTGTAGGCTACCCTCTCAGAAGCATGCACATTACAGGCGTGATTCAGATATTATAATTTTAATTAGAGAACAATGAATTAACTTTTTCAATGCTAGTTAAGGATACTATAGTTATCACATTTCACATTGGATATTTAAACTACAAAAAGGTAAGACGTGTTATTTTATCTTAATTCTGGGGCCACTCTGCACACACAAGCTTGTTAGCTAGCTCTGGTCTAGCTCTCAAGCTCTAGGCGGCAGTATGTGCAATGTAATGGAACTGAGAGTCATAATCAAGGGCTAGCTCTGGTCCAACATTAGTTAAGCCAACTCTCTGAAGTTCAAAGACATTCAAAGTTCCTTCATAGAAGCCGCTCCTCCGTAGGTATAATTCTGTGGGCCTAGCTAATTCAGATAATGCATGTCATAACAGCAAGATGCCCAGCACGCTCTCCTCACCCACAAAATTTCAGGCACATGTCGCACCCTACACTACACCTGTATGTCCAATGCATAGCTTTCCTGCGCCATAGCAAGCTTCTGTATCCATTCGTGAAGTAATTGAATTTTGAGCTAAATGTAAAAAAATTCAAATAAAATAAAAGATTTCAGAGGGTTAAGAAAGGAACAATATAAACCATAATTATTTTGGTTCGAACCAGTTCAGAACTTTATTTTGCTGGTCGGAACAGTAGAACAGAACGAAAAAAAATGAATTGTTCTGTTCAGAAAGAAACGATTGGAAAATCATTTTGGTTCCAACCACTGATATCAGCCTAAACAATCAGTATCTCGACGTGTTAAGATATAGGCAGAAACTCAAACAGGAAGTACCCGTGCTTCGAACTATTCAACGCTGGTCTGACCAATCGGAATCCACGCTTCAGGATTGTTTTGATCACGTGGACTGAGATATGTTCCGGGTAGCTTGCGAAAATAATCTAGATGCATACATGGATACGGTGACTGAGTTTATAAGGAAGTGTATAGGAGATGCAGTACATACAGGGACTATTAAAACCTACCCTAACCAGAAACCATGGATAGATGGTAGCATTCGCGCGAAACTGAAAGCGTGAACCACCACATTTAACCATGGCAAGGATCGTGGACTTCAGGAAACAGCAGAGGGTGCACCCCCCCTATCTACATCGACGGGACCGCAGTGGAGAAGGTGGAAAGTTTCAAGTTCCTTGGTATACACATCACTGACAAACTGAAAAGGACAACCCACACAGACAGTGTGGTGAAGAAGGCGCAACAGAGCCTCTTCAACTTCAGGAGGCTACATTTTTTTGGCTTGTCACCTTAAACCCTCACAAACTTTTACAGATACACAATTGAAAGCATCCTGTCAGGCTGTATCACGGCCTGGTACGGCAACTCCACCGCCCGCAACGGCAAGGCTCTCCAGAGGGTGGTGCGGTCCGCCCAACGCATTACCGGGGGCAAAATACGCCCTCCAGGACACCTACAGCACCTGATGTCACAGGAAGGCCAAAAAGATCATCAAGGACATAAACTACCCGAGTCACTGCCTGTTCACCCCGCTATCATCCAGAAGGCGAGGTCAGTACAGGTACATCAAAGCTGGGGCCGAGAGACTGAAAAACTGCTTCTATCTCAAGGCCATCAGACTGTTAAACAGCCATCACTAGCACATTAGAGGCTGCTGCCTATAGGCATAGACTACAAATCACTGGCCACTTTAAGGAATGGAACACTAGTCACTTTAATAATGTTTACATATCTGGCATTACTCATCTCATATGTATATACTGTATTCTATACTATTCTACGGTATCTTAGTCACTTAATGTTTAAATATCTGGCATTACTCATCTCATATGCATATACTGTTTTCTATACTATTCTACGGTATCTCATTCACTTAATAATGTTTACATATCTTGCATTACTCATCTCATATGTATTACTGTATTCTATACTATTCTACTGTATCTTAGTCCGTTCCGCTCTGACATCGCTCGTTCATATGTATATAGTCTTAATTCATTTCTACTTAGATTTGTGTATATTGGGTATATGTCGTGTAATTTGTTAAATATTACTTGCTAGATATTACTGCACTGTCGGAGCTAGAAGCACAGGCATTTCGCTACACCCTCAATAACATATGCTAATCATGTCTATGTGACAAATCAAATTTGATTTAATTTAGTCGGATTCCGCTGGAAAATGTTTAATCTATTGCAAAATGTTTTGCAACGGATATCGTTTACCGTTTACTTTAGGAACCAAAAGGAAAAAAAACACTAGCTAAAGGAGCTAAACGGGGCGGGACCTACATTAATTTGTCGTTGCAAAACGTTTTGCAACAGACGAAACGTTTTTCAACGGAATCCAACTAATAGTAATGCCTACTATACATCCCAGGTTTCGGTTTCAAAATTGTGACCATTTCCGTGAACGTGCAGGCATGCGCAGTGAAGTAGCAATGACATCGATTGTTGTTGTTTCTCTGGGCAACTGATATTGAAGTTAGATACCGGTACATTTGTTGCCATTGTATAATCGAATATTGGACATAGCGCGCGGACTAAATCGCTGCTGAACGAACGCTACATTGTATCAAATGCGATGGGTGCTGCATCGAGCACAGAGGGTGAAAGGGAACCTCTTGTTCCTCCTGACCGCGAGACAAGCATTCAGCCAGTTTACAGCCAAGTCTACGGGAGAAGATGGCTGGTTCTGACTCTGTTTTCCTCGTTGGCGTTCATGCAAGGGATAGTATGGAACACCTGGGGCCCAATTCAGAACTCTGCCATGCATGCGTACGATTTCACCAAATCTGACATCGCCGTGCTTGTTCTTTGGGGGCCAGTGGGATTCGCGCCTTGGCTGCTATTTATATGGCTAATGGACAAAAAGGGTGAGTTGTTTTGTTCTAAATGGCAGTTGACAATACTGTACTGGAACACAATGTACTTTCCTTTATGTCATTTAAAAAAAAAAAAAAATGTGGCTCCATTTCAAAATTATATAGTTTTATTGCAGTGCATGAAGTTGTGAATTGTTGACACATAAATCCTATAAAACTTTCAAGATAAGATATTTCTGAGAAATCATAGATCAAAGTTGATCAGCTAAGCTACCCCCCACCCTCCAAACCAAATCAACCACAAGAAAGGAAACAAAGAAACATTTAAACATTTTCCCTCAGACTGACCTAGTTTCAATGTTGTTGTTCAAATCAAATTGTATTAGTCACATGCACCGAAAACAGCAGGTGTAGATCTTACAGTGAAATGCTTACTTATGAGCCCCTAACCAACAATGCAGTTTAAAAAAATACGGATAAGAAATAAAAGTAACAAGTAATTAAAGAGCAGCAGTAAAATCACAATAGCGAGACTATAAACAGGGGGGTACCGGTACAGAGTCGATGTGTGGGGGCACCGGTTAGTTGAGGTAATATGTACATGTACTATGCATAGATGATGACAACAGAGAGGAGCAGCGGTGTAAAAGAGGGGAGGTGGGCAATGCAAATAGTCTGGGTAGCCATTTGGTTAGATGTTCAGGAGTCTTATGTCTTGGTGGTAGAAGCTGTTTAGAAGCCTCTTGGACCTAGACTTGGCGCTCCGGTACCGCTTACCGTGCGGTAGCAGAGAGAACAGTCTATGCCTATGGTGGCTGGGGTCTTTGACAATTTTTAGGGCCTTCCTCTGACACCGCCTGGTATAGAGGTCCTGGATGACAGGAAGCTTGGCCCCAGTGATGTACTGGGCCATTCCCACTACTCTCTGTAGTGCCTTGCGGTCGGAGGCCGAGCAGTTGCCGTACCAGGCAGTGATGCAACCAGTCAGGATGGTGCAGCTGTAGAACCTTTTGAGGATCTTAGGACCAATGCCAAATCTTTTCAGTCTCCTGAAAGGGAATAGGTTTTGTCGTACCCTCTTCACGACTGCCTTGTGTGCTTGGACCATGTTAGTTTGTTGGTGATGTGGACATCAAGGAACTTGAAGCTCTCAACCTGCTCCACTGCAGCCCCGTTGATGGGAATGGGGGTGTGCTCAGACCTCTTTTTCCTGTAGTCCACAATCATCTCCCTTGACTTGATCACGTTGAGGGAGAGGTTGTTGTCTTTGCACCACACGGCCATAACACGGCCATAAATAACATAATGTTTCTGTCTTCAGTATGTTCTCTTCACCAAGTCTTTTTAGTAACCATTACAATCCAGCCTCCATAGAATAACATGTTCCTGTAAGAAATGGTGACTGACTTACTGCCTCTGTGGAGTTTTTGCTAGGACCCACTTATGTGTAGTCTCTGAAATCTCTTTCACCAATCTCTCAAACAACACAGTCCAGTCAAGTGTAATTTACAGGCAGTTCAAGTAACACTTAAAAGGAGCCATGTATAAGTGTTTCGACAAGTGCTCCCATACAGGCTAGCTAACCACCAAACCAAACCAGTTCCTCCACATCACTTGATTGACACCGTTAGCTAACACCCATCTATCACCCAGAACACACTGTTCATTTATCCCCCAGGAAACATAAAAGCAAATAACATATAAAGCATATTAAAAGCAAAGGGCATTTTTCATAAGTTTGTCATGTGGTTAGTTAGTCATCTAGGGACATGACTGTCTCTCTAAAACAAAATGATGACGGTGCTATGGGTGTTCCATAATCAAAACATAATCAAAACAGGTCATGCAGTGTAATACAACATTTAGAATGTCAGTGATATCATGGCTGCAGTATCCCAAACCTGACTGTTAAATATGGCCCTAAAGAGGAAAGTGTTTGTAAAGTTTCCCCTCTGAGTCAGGGGTTTCTAGAGTTGGAGAAATACATGAACGGAGATCACTCCGTGTCAGTTTGTGTTAGAGCTGTGCAGCGGTCCATCTGATTTCAACATTTTAAAGCACTAAAATCAGACATTGATTTTCAGAGACTCTCTGAAATACAGGCAGGGGTTGTTAGTTCCATGTTGCTGTTTTTCCAAAGATGGTTTGCCTGACTCTCAAATGAAGGAGATGATTTTGTAATCGAGTTATAATCAGGCATAAGTCACACTTCTCCTATTTCCACCCAGTACACTCTTATATCAAAGTTTGAAGCTTCAGATGTTTTGCTACTGTAGTATGTAGGCCAACCCTGATGAAATGCAGCTCCAATGACTGTCTCGTAGAGATTAGAATGAAATATATTTTGTACACAGGATCCACATACCAGCATCTGCCATTGTTTAGTTGTGCCATCTTTAGTACATGGAGATCTGACAGACAGGAACAGAGTTCCTAAAGGGAACCCGCAGAAACATTCAGAGATACAGAATTTAGGTTTCCCCAACATTTCTTTATTTTATTTGTGTTTATTAAACCTTTATTTAACTAGGCAGTGATCAAAATCAGATTTAGTTTATCTGATGATAGGATTAGGCCTGTTTCTACTCTCAATTTGTCACCAATTGTGTACATTCTCAGCTAGTGACTCACTCATCACTACCAAGAGGAAATTTGGGAACAGATTATGACTGTAGGGGAACAGAAGTTCTCTTAAATGATGGTCATGTGGTGGAAACTGAAAATGTAGACTTAAGTCAGAAAGGAAGCTGTATTTCTCTGGGTGTGTATATGAGGAAGAGAACTGGGATGTTGTGGTTTGGGGGGAGTTGACTGGGGACTAGTGATTCATATTTGGGATAATGTTTAGAATGATCTCAACAATTATACAAAATACACTACGTGACCAAAGGTATGTGGACACCTGCTCGTCGAACATCTCTCATTCCAAAATCATGGGCATTAGGGGGACTTGGTCTCCCTTTGCTGCTATAACAGCCTCCACTCTTCTGGGAAGGCTTGTTGGAACATTGCTGCGGTGACTTGCTTCCATTCAGCCACAAGAGCATTAGTGAGGTCAGGCACTGATGTTGGGCGATTAGGCCTGGCTCGCAGTCAGAGTTCCAATTCATCCCAAAGGTGATCGATGGGGTTGCAGTCAGGGCTCTGTACAGGCCAGTCAAGTTCTTCCACACCGATTATGACAAACCATTTCTGTATGGACCTCCCTTTGCACGGGGGCATTATCGTCCTGAAACAGGAAAGGGCCTTCCTCAAACTGTTGCCGCAAAGTTGGAAGCACAGAATCGTCTAGAATGTCATTGTATGATGTAGCATTAAGATTTGCCTTCATTGGAACTTACGGGCTTAGCTCGAACCATGAAAAACAGCCCCATACCATTATTCCTCCTCCACCAAACTTTACAGTTGACACTATGCATTCGGGCAGGTAGCATTCTCCTGGCATTCGCCAAACCCAAATTCGTCCGTCGGACTAACAGATGGTGAAGTGTGACTCATCACTCCAGAGAATGCGTTTCCACTGCTCCAGAGTCCAATGGCCACTCCAGCCGACGCTTGGCATTGCGCACGGTGATCATAGGCATGTGTGCGGCTGCTCGGCCATGGAAATTAATTTAATGAAGCTCCCGATGACAGTTCTTGTCCTAACGTTGCTTCCAGAGGCAGTTTGGAACACAGTAGTGAGTGTTGCAACCGTGGACAGACAATTTTTACACGCTTAAGCACTTGACGGTCCCGTTCTGTGAGCTTGTGTGGCCTACCACTTCGCGGCTGAGCCGTTGTTGCTCCTAGATGTTTCCACTTCACAATAACAGCACTTGCAGTTGACTGGGGCAGCTCTAGCAGGGCAGAAATTTGACGAACTGACTTGTTGGGAAGGTGGCATCCTATGATGGTGCCATGTTGAAAGTCACTGAGCTATTCAGGAAGGCCATTCTACTGGCAATGTTTGTCTATGAAAATGCTCGATTTTATACACCTGTCAGCAACGGGTGTGGCTGAAATAGCAGAGTCCACTAATTTGAAGGGGCGTCCACATACTTTTGTATATACAGTGCATTCGGAAATTATTCAGACCCCTTGACTTTTTCCACGTTTTGATACAGCCTTATTCTAAAATTGATTAAATAGTTTTTTTCCCTCATTCTACACACAATACCCCATAATGACAAAGCAAAAACTGTTTTTTGGGACATTTTTGCTAGTAGATTAAAAATGAAAAACATAAATATTTACATAAATATTCAGAAACTTTACTCAGTACTTTGTTGAAGCACCTTTGGCAGCGATTACAGCCTTGAGTCTTCTTGGGTAAGACACCACAAGCTTGGCACACCTGTATTTGGGGAGTTTCTCCCATTCTTCTCTGCAGATCCTTTCAAGCTCTGTCATGTTGAATGGGGAGCGTCACTGCACAGCTATTTTCAGGTCTCTCCAGTCCAGAGATCTTCGATCGGGGTCAAGTCCGGGTTCTGGCTGGGCCATTTTAAGGACATTCAGAGACTTGTCCCAAAGCCACTCCTGCATTGTCTTGGCTGTGTGCTTAGGGTTGTTGTCATGTTGGAAGGTGAACCTTCACCCAGTCTGAGGTCCTGAGCGCTCTGGAGCAGGTTTTCATCAAGGATCGTACTTTGCTCCGTTCATCTTTCCCTCGATCCAGCCTAATCTCTCAGTCCCTGCTGAAAAACATGCCCACAGCATGATGCTGCCAACACCATGCTTCACCGAAGGGATGATGCCAGGTTTCCTCCAGAAATGACACTTGGTGGTCCTCCCTGGTGGGGCAGTGGTCTAAGGCACTGCATCGCAGTGCTAGCTGTGCCACCAGAGATTCTGGGTTCGAGCCCAGGCTCTGCCGCAGCCGGCCGCGACCGGGAGGCTCATGGGGCGACGCACAATTGGCCCAGCGTCGTCCGGGTTAGGGAGGGTTTGGCCGGCAGGGATATCTTTGTCTCATCGCGCACTAGTGACTCCTGTGGCGGGCCGGGCGCAGTGCACGCTGACCAGGTCGCTAGGTGTACGGTGTTTCCTCCGACACATTGGTGTGGCTGACTTCCGGGTTGGATGTGCGTTGTGTCAAGAAGCAGTGCGGCTTGGTTGGGTTGTGTTTCGAAGGACGCATTGGCTCTCGACCTTCGCCTCTCCCGAGAGAGGGAGTTGCAGCGATGAGACATTGTCTCATAAATGGATACCACGAAATTGGGGAGAAAAAGGGGGTAAAAAAAGGAGAAAAAAAGAAATAACACTTGGCATTCAGGCCAAAGAGTTCAATATTGGATTCATCATGATTTCTCATCATCTGAGACTCTTTAGGTGCCTTTTGGCAAACTCCAAGCAGGCTGTCATGTGCCTTTTACTGAGTGGCTCTTGCTGGCCAGTATAACATAAATGACTGATTGGTGGAGTGGTGCAGAGATGGTTGTCCTTCAGGAATGTTCTCCCATCTTCACAGAGGAACTCTGGCAGAGCGCCAGAGTGACCATTGGGTTCTTTGTCACCTCCCTGACCAAGGCCCTCCCCCGATTGCTCAGTTTGGCCGGGCAGCCAGCTCTAGGAAGAGTCTTGGTGGTTCCAAACTTCTTCCATTTAAGAATGATGGAGGGCACTGTGTTGTTGGGGACCAGATCTGTGCTTTGGCACAATCCTGTCTCGGAGCACTACGGACAATTCCTTCGACCTCCTGGCTTGGTTTTGCTGTGAGTCCTTATATACACAGGTGCAGTTCCCTCGATCCAGACTAATCTCTCAGTCCCTGCTGAAAAACATGCCTTTCCAAATCATGTCCAATCAATTGAATTTACCACAGGTGGACTCCAATCAAGTTGTAGAAAGATCTCAAGGATGATCAATGGAAACAGGATGCACTTGAGCTCAATTTCAAGTCTCATAGCAAAGGGTCTGAATACTTATGTAAATAAGGTATTTCTGTTTTTAATTTTTAATAAATTAGCAAACATTTCTAAAAACCTGTTTTCACTTAGTCATTACGGGGTATTGTGTGTAAATTGATGAAAAAAAAGAATTGAATCAATTTTAGAATAAGGCTGTACCGTAACAAAGTGGAAAAAGTAAAGGGGTCTGAATACTTTCCGAATGCACTGTGTAGTAGTACTGTAACATTTGGAACAATTATACAGAATAACCTCCCATCTTTCTCTCTCTTGTCCCTAACCTACTTCAACCCCACCTCTCCCATCGCTGTCTCCCCTCTTCTCTTTACTCTCTCTCCATCTCTCCCCTCTTTCTACACCTCGCCCCTTTCTTGCTACATCTCTCCCCACTTGTGCTGCAGGTCTGCGGGTGTCTCTTCTACTGTCAGCCTTCTTCATGGTGATTGGGGCAGCGCTGCGAAGTGTCCCTGTACCAGAACAACATCTAAGACGATGGTAACAACCCTCACTCCCAGAGCTATGCTATATACTTGATATATAGTCCATACCAGGTGTCTCCAACCTTTTCTAGCATGAGAGCTACTCATTTATTTTCGAACTTTCAAATTCTTCTCTTTTCCTCTCGGCTGCAACTCTTCCACTGGTCATTACTGTACACAAGAACGTTTTCTGTCAACATACTTGGTAAAAATAATGGTAAATAAACAACTCTTAAGGATGGCCTATAAAATCAGCAATTTTTTTTGTTTGTTGATATTTTCCCAAATTATGTTTTCTCAGTTGTATTTTTCCTGGGTTTAGATTTTGTTTTGTTTTTCACTCTCAACATTACAATTGTTTATAGTGAAACAATGAAAATGAATATTCATGTAAATGCTTAAATTACAACAGAAGACAATTTCTTGTGGGTGTCTGGAAGAAAACTAACTAGAAAACTAAAGTAGATTATTTATTTTTTATTGCGCATCTAATGAGTGAGAAATGTGCTGTCTAATGTGCCTGTCTAGTGATGGTTCTGTACTGCTGCTGCACATTTCATGGCTTAGTTTGCAAATAACAAATATTAGATACAAATGATACTGTATACTTCCTCATGATATACAGTACCAGTCAAAAGTTTGGACACACCTACTCATTCAATTATTTTTTTTAAACTATTTTATACATTGTAAATAATAGTGAAGACATCACAACTATGAAATAACACATATGGAATCATGTAGTATCCTAAAAAGTGTTAAACAAATCAAAATATATTTTAGATTTTAGATTCTTCAAAGTATCCACCCTTTGCCTTGATTGCAGCTTTGCACACTCTTGGCATTCTCTCAACCAGCTTCACCTGGAATGATTTTCCAACAGTCTTGAAGGAGTTCCCACATATGCTGAGCACTTGTTGGCTGCTTTTCTTACACGCTGCGGTCCAAATCATCCCAAAGCATCTCAATTGAGTTGAGGTCAGGTGATTGTGGAGGCCATGTAATCTGATGCAGCACTCCATCACTCTCCTTGGTAAAATAGCCCTTACACAGCTTGGAGGTGTGGAGGTGTGTTGGGGCATTGTCCTGTTGAAAAACAAATGACAGTCCCACCAAGCGCAAACCAGATGGGATGGCGTATTGCTGCAGAATGCTGTGGTAGCCATCCTGGTTAAGTGTGCCTTGAATTCTAAATAAATCACAGACAGTGTCACCAGCAAAGCACCATCACACCACCTCCTCCATGCTTCACGGTGGGAACCACACATGCGGAGATCATCCGTTCACCTACTCTGCGTCTCACAAAGACACGGCGGTTGGAACCAAAAATCTCTAATTTGGACTCATCAGACCAAAAGACAGATTTACACCGGTCTAATGTCCATTGCTTATGTTTCTTGGCTCAAGCAAGTCTCTTCTTCTTATTGGTGTCTGTTACTTGAACTCTGTGAAGCATTTATTTGGGCTGCAATTTCTGAGGCTGGTAACTCTAATGAACTTCTCCTCTGCAGCAGAGGTAACTCTGGGTCTTCCTTTCCTGTGGCGGTCCTCATGAGAGCCAGTTTCATCATAGCGTTTTATGTTTTTTGCGACTGCACTTGAAGAAACTTTCAAAGTTCTTGAAATTTTCTGCATTTACTGTCTTAAAGTATTGATGGACTGTAATTTCTCTTTGCTTATTTGAGCTGTTCTTGCCATAATATGGACTTGGTATTTTACCAAATCTTCTGTATACCACCACTACCTTGTCACACAACTGATTGGCTCAAACGCATTAAGAAGGAAAGACATTCCACAAATTAACTTTTTTAACAAGGCACACCTGTTAATTGAAATTTATTTCAGATGACTACCTCATGAAGCTGGTTGAGAGAATGCCAAGAGTGTGCAAAGTTGTCATCAAGGCAAAGGAAGGCTACTTTGAAGAATCTCAAATATAAAATATATTTTGATATGTTTAACACTTTTTTTGGTTACTACATGATTCCATATGTGTTATTTCATAGTTTTGATGTCTTCACTATAATTCTACAATGTAGAAAATAGTAAAAAATAAATTAAAACCTTTGAATGAGTAGGTGTGTCCAAACTTTTGACTGGTACTGTACGTCTGCCAGGTAAGCCTACATTGCAGTTAACATTTAATTGAGAAGGTTTTGGTGAAAGTATTTCTGTCAACCCACAAGGCAGTTATCACATCAACTGTCTACACATGGAGTGATAGACAAACACGCGCACCACACAGACAGATAGGCAATATTGCTGGAAATTAATTGGCAGAGAACTTGTTATTTTTTTTATTGTATTTCACCTTTATTTAACCAGGTAGGCAAGTTGAGAACAAGTTCTCATTTACAACTGCGACCTGGCCAAGATAAAGTAAAGCAGTTCGACACATACAACAACACAGAGTTACACATGGAATAAACAAACATACAATCAATAATACAGTAGAAAAATAAAAATTGTCAATATACAGTGTGTGCAAATGAGGTAAGATAAGGGAGGTAAGGCAATAAATAGGCCATGGTGGCGAAGTAATTACAATATAGCAATTAAACACTGGAGTGATAGATGTGCAGAAGATGAATGTGCAAGTAGAGATAGTGGGGTGCAAAGGAGCAAGATAGATAGATAAATAAATAAATAAATGCAGTATGGGGATGAGGTAGTTGGATGGGCTATTTACAGATGGGTTATGTACAGGTGCAGTGATCTGTGAGCTGCTCTGACAGCTGGTGCTTAAAGTTAGTGAGGGAGATATGAGTCTCCAGCTTCAGTGATTTTTGCAGTTCGTTCCAGTCATTGGCAGCAGAGAACTGGAAGGAAAGGCAGCCAAAGGAGGAATTGGCTTTGGGGGTGACCAGTGAAATATACCTGCTGGAGCGCGTGCTACGGGTTTGGCTTTTAAAGCCAATACTGGCTAACCAGGAGTGAAATAATGTCAATATTTTGTTGCTGGGAGGTTGCAGTGTCTGATTCTTGTGAGGTAGAACACGTGAACATTTCATGTACTTTCAGAATTGTTTGGTGAGCTACACATAGGTGGCCAGAGAGTTACTGGTGGCCCATGATCAACCTGGTCCATACTGTATACACAGTTGAAGTCGGAAGTTTACATACACTTAGGTTGGAGTCATTCAAACTCATTTTTCAACCACTCCACAAATTTCTTGTTAACAAACTATCATTTTGGCAAGTCGGTTAGCACTTCTACTTTGTGCATGACACAAGTAATTGTTCCAACAATTGTTTACAGACAGATTATTTCACTTATAATTCACTCTATCACAATTCCAGTAGGTCAGAAGTTTACATACACTAAGTTGACTGTGCCTTTAAACAGCTTGGAAAATTCCAGAAAATGATGTCATGGCTTTAGAAGCTTCTGGTAGGCTAATTGACATAATTTGAGTCAATTGGAGGTGTACCTGTGGATGTATTTCAAGGTCTACCTTCAAACTCAGTGCCTCTTTGCTTGACATCATGGGAAAATCAAAAGAAATCAGTCAAGACCTGTGTAGACCTCCACAAGTCTGGTTCATCCTTCGGGGCAATTTCCAAACGCCTGAAGGTACCACGTTCATCTGTACAAACAATAGTACACAAGTATAAACACCATGAGACCACGCAGCTGTCATACCGCTCAGGAAGGAGACGCGTTCTGTCTCCTAGAGATGAACGTACTTTGGTGCGAAAAGTGCAAATCAATCGCAGAACAACAGCAAAGGGCCTTGTGAAGATGCTGGAGGAAACAGGTACAAAAGTATCTATATCCACAGTAAAACGAGTCCTACATCGACATAACCTGAAAGGACGCTCAGCAAGGAAGAAGCCACTGCTCCAAAACCATCATAAAAAGCCAGACTACGGTTTGCAACTGCACATGGGGACGAAAATTGTACTTTTTGGAGAACTTTCCTCTGGTCTGATGAAACAGAAATATAACTGTTTGGCCACAATGACCATCGTTATGTTTGGAGGAAAAAGGGGGAGGCTTGCAAGACGAAGAACATCACCCCAGACGTGAAGCACGGGGGTGACAGCATCATGTTGTTGGGGTGCTTTGCTGCAGGAGGGACTGGTGCACTTCACAAAATTGATGGCATCATGAGGGAGGAAAATGATGTGGATATATTGAAGCAACATCTCAAGACATAAGTCAGGAAGTTAAAGCTTGGTCGCAAATGGGTCTTCCAAATGGACAATGACCCCAAGCATTCTTCCAAAGTTGTGGCAAAAAAGCTTAAGGGCAACAAAGTCAAGGTATTGGAGTGGCCATCACAAAGCCCTGACCTCAAACCTATAGAAAATGTGTGCGCAGAACTGAAAAAGCTTCTGACCCACTGGGAATGTGATGAAATAAATAAAAGCTGAAATATCATTCTCTCTATTATTATTCTGACATTTCACATTCTTAAAATAAAGTGGTGATCCTAACTGACCTAAAACAGGGAATTTTTACTAGGATTAAATGTCAGGAATTGTGAATAACTGAGTTTAAATGTATTTGGCTAAGGTGTATGTAAAATTCTGACTTCAACTGTATCAGGGGTGGGAAATTACGGCCCGAGTCCATTCAAACCGACCCCGGGAGGTTTGAGTAAAACAATCGTTGTGTGTAGAAATTATAATGGACCTATATATATTTTCAAATAACTGCCCTTTTACTGGCCAGTCGAAAAACGATCTGTGCGTTCTCTGTTGGATTTTGAAATCCCGATGTGACCCTCGAGCCAAAATTATTGCCCACCCTTGCTGTATATAGTGATACAGTCAGGTCCAACATTTTTGGCAATGATAAAGATGACATAAAAATACTTTATAAAATTAGTAACTAAGATACTGAGTTATTGTATGCAACAAAAAGGAAAATTATATTATTTTATACAATTGCTCAGGAAATACATTTTAGAATACAAAAAAATCTCAAAAAGATAGGTGTCAATGATTGGCACCCCTGCTTTCAATTCTCCAGCACCCCTCCCCTTGTGAGGATAACTGCACTTTTTTAACAGCCTTTTTCAAAAATGTTTCATGAGATTAGAGAACACATTGGGATCTTAGACCTTTCCTCCAGACAGAATCTTTACAGAGCCTTTATATCCTTCGGTCTGCACTTAAGGACTGCCCTCTTCAAAGTCCGGAGACTGAGTTGGCCATTGCAAAATGTGGGTTTTGTTGTTTATGAACCGTTTTTTTGTGGATTTTGATGTGTGCTTGGGATTATTGTCTTGCTGGAAGATCCACTTGCGGCCAAGTTTCAGGTTCCTGGCAGAGGCAACCAGGTCTTTGGCTAAAATGTCCTAGTACTTGGTAAAGTTCATAATCCCATTGACCTTAACAAGATACAGTACACATGTGTCCAATACCAGGCAAGTTTACCACTGTTCCAGTGGTTTAAACTTCTTAATTGTTGCCCTAACAGTGGTAAGTGGCATATTTCATTTGTTTTGCTATATATTTGTACCAATTGGAAAGTATTCAGCCTTATTCCAAAATATATTAAATAGTTTTTTCTCCTCATCAATCTACACACAATACCCCATAAGGACAAAGCAAAAACAGGTTTTAGACATGTTTGCAAATGTATTAAAAATAAAACACTGAAATATCACATTTACACAAGTAATCAGACCCTTTACTCAGCACTTTGTTGAGGCACCTTTGGCAGCAATTACAGCCTTGAGTCTTCTTGGGTATGACGCCACAAGCTTGGCACACCTGTATTTGGGGAGTTTCTCCCATTCTTCTCTGCAGATCCTCTCAAGCTCTGTCATGTTGGATGGGGAGTGTCACTGCACAGCTATTTTCAGAGATGTTCGATCGGGTTCAAGTCCGGGCTCTGGCTGGGCCACTCAAGGACATTGAGACTTGTCCCGAAGCTACTCCTGCGTTGTCTTGGCCGTGTGCTTAGGTTAGTTGTCCTGTTAGGTGAACCTTCGCCCCAGTCTGAGGTCCTGAGCTCACTGGAACATGTTTTCATCAAGGATCTCTCTGTATTTTGCTCTGTTCATCTTTCCCTCGATCCTGACTAGTCTCAGTTCCTGCCGCTGAAAAACATGCCCACAGCATGAATCTGCCCCCACCAAGCTTCAACGTAGGGATTGTGCCAGGTTTCTTCCAGACGTGACGCTTGGTATTCAGGCCAAAGAGTTCAATCTTGGTTTCATCAGACCAGAGAAACTTGTTTCTCATTGTCTGAGAGTCCTTTAGGTGCCCTTTGGCAAACTCCAAGCGGGCTGCCATGTGCCTTTTACTTAGGAGTGACTTCCGTCTGGCCAGTTTACCATAAAGGCCTGATTGGTGGAGTGCTGCAGAGATGGTTGTCCTTCTGGAAGGTTATCCCATCTTCACAGAGGAACTCTGGAGCTCTGTCAGAGTGACCATCATGTTCTTGGTCACATCCCTGACCAAAGCCCTTCTCTCCCGATTGCTGAGTTTGGCCGGGTGGCCAAACTTCTTCCATTTAAGAATGATGAATGATGTTTTTGGAGACCTTCCCCAGATCTGTGTCTCGACACAATCTTGTCTCGGAGCTCTACGGACAATTCCTTCGACCTCCTGGCTTGGTTTTTGCTCTGGCATGCACTGTCAACTGTGACAGGTATGTGCCTTTCCAAATCATGTCCAATCAATTGAATTTACCACAGTTTGACTCCAATCAAGTTGTAGAAACATCTCAAGGATGATCAATGGAAACAGGATGCACCTAAGCTCAATTTAGAGTCTCATTGCAAGGGGTCTGAATACTTATTTAAATAAGGTTTTTCAGTTTTTTATTTGTAATAAGTTTGCAATAGATTCGAAAAACCTGTTTTTGCTTTGGCATTATGGGGTATTGTGTGTAGATTTAGGATTTTTTATTTATTTAATCCATTTTAGAATAAGGCTGTCAAGTAACAATATGTAACAACGTGGAAAAAGGCGAGGTTTGAATACTTTCCCGAATGCACTGTACTTTGGCATGAGTTTCGATACAAGATCATGCCCCATAATGTTGTGAGATTATTTCTCTAGAAAACTCAGATCAAAAGTAGGCTACACAGAATTGTATATTTATTACAATTACAAATGGTTTGAATAGCTATGGTAATATGCTGATTTCTGCTTTTAAATTGCAGCTTTAGGGAGGAAAGAAAAGACCCATCTAGTTGAGCATAGTTTTGATGGATGAAAGAATTCATGAATCGCTTGTTTTCCACTCATATTGAACTGTTGCATTCAAATAGTTCCTGCTCGTTTTGAATGCCGCACAATAGCGGAGACTTGGAACGGGATTGAGGCGCACCGTTTCCTCCTAAAAATTTGAATTCTATTTTAATAGTTGAATTGTGTGGATGCTTCTTTTTTGTTGCTCTCATTGACTAGTGCTTTCATTCACACTGTCATTTCTGTCATCCTTATTTCCACCAGCTGAAAAAACCCCAGAAGGAAACCATGTCCTTTCTTCCATTGCTCTTTTAAAAAATATAGTCAATATTTCCTCCACGTTCTAAAAAAGCATCTGTGTGTTTAAAGGAGGCCTAGGCAAGGTTATCTGGATTACTTTAGGTATAAAGGTACTTTTATTATCCTACCTGCTCTATTGTTAATCTGCCACGTATTTCTTATTAGGCTCCACAATGAGTTCGATTCAGGTGATACATGAAGGGTATTTCAATTGAGGAAGGAAATTGTATTCCCTTAATGAGGTGTACAGTATAGCACTTTCACCAACTGAATTTATGATGTTAGGTTTGTTAATTTTGCTCCCAAAGGTTAGGTAAAAACTCATTGTATTTTAACTGCACATTTTCTCGGAGTCTGATTGGGTCTGTAAAATGAGACCATTTAGTTAAGTTTATTGCAATATTTATACAGACTAAAAAGTCTAAAATAAATTGGAAAGATTGACTCTGGTTTTAGGAGAGATGCTTAGGAAATGAGACTCATGAATGATTCCTTCATTGTAGAAAATTATATTCCTCTAATTAAAGGTGTTTGAAGAAAGTATAAACTTTTATATTGTGTTTGCCCCAGGCTTTGTAAAGTCTGGTCCCAAATCTGTTTATGGTGCAACACAGATCTGGGACCAGGCTAAGGCTATGTGCCTTGACTGCATTTAACTGACAACAACCTCTTCATTCCCCACAAGTCTTCATTCTCCCTGTCAGAGGGCAGCTGAGTATGGAACAACAGAATAGGTGTGTGTGTGTGTACGTACTAGACTAGAGACCTGCATAAAGCTGACTTGACAGTACATGTCCTTGGCCTAGGGTCATCCATAAGCATGACATAATATATATGGTGTTGGTGTGGACGTTTTTACAGTGACTATGCCTACATGGCTGAAGAGGGCATATGCTGTTGTACTTTGTCATGTGAGAAATACAGGGTCACACTGAGGCATACGCCGTCAAACAAGAGAGGCGGTTCTCGTGGAGGAGCGTTACATTGCAGGCAGTAAGGATGCCGACACAACCGCACTCCGCAGACGAAGTACTCTGGAGTGCTGTTGTGATTATAAGATCTCCGCATCCAACTGAGAACCAGAAAGTGTTGCTATCGAGGTGATAAAGTGCCAATACGTAAAGGTTTAACACCCATCTATGTAAAGCACTATCCCTGAAAAGGTGTGTCTCCTCTCACAGTTCCTGGGATTACATTATACATCTAGCCTATACGGGACAAACAATTGAAGACATGCTTACCATGCTTACCAAGCCTAACTCCTGTACTAATTCCTGTCAACCTATGTTTATAGTTGTAGTATTTAAGAGTACGTAACAGTTGTAATGCCAGTAAGGGGGGATTTTATGATCAACTTTGTGTCTTTTATGAAAATGCGTTAGTGATGTCAAAATGTACTCCTAGAGGGAAGGTAGATCCTTATGCCATGCGAGTGGAATACCTCCCTCATACCATGGCAACCATACTGTTCTGTGAGTTGTGTGGTTCCTGAGCAAGCAGCTTCTGTGCGTTTAAACCATAAAGATTTATGAAGTTTCTCAGAGGGCTTAAAATTGTTCTGACTTTTGGAGATCAGAACAGATAACCTGAGGTAACCTCTGACACTTTCACTCAGGTGTATATGATTCCTTAATATTTCCCCTGAACCGTAAAGCCTTATTGAGCTGTGTATCTAACAGCCTATGATCCATTCAGAAACAGTTCCCCAAGTCACCAGCAGGTGTCACTCATTGCATTGTGTTTGCTGCTGCTGCACACAGGTCTATGGCTGCACAGTTCGAGTTCTGAGACATGGGGTTTGTGTTATTTTTACCCATGCTGCTGCCATGTACTTGTCTCACACACACACACAAATATTCCATTTACATCTCTCTTGAAATGTCAAGAGTGTGGGTTCTGCTGGGGCTACGATGGTGATTTAGATACGACCAATGGTAAGAAGTTCTGCTGATCTGTTGAGAGGTCAGTGGGAATAAGAGGAGATGAATGGGGAGAGGAGAAGACAGGGTAGAAGAGAAGAGGGGAGAGGTCAGGAAAGAGGAGCAGATTGGAGAGGAAAGGAAAGGAGGAGGAGAGGAGCTAAGAGAAGCGGAGAGGAAGGGAGCTGAGGGGAGGAGAGGAAGGAAGCTGAGAGGAGGACAGGTGCTGAGAGGAGAAGAAGAGGTGAAGATAGAAAAGGAGAGGAAGTCATCTGAGATGAGGACAGGAGCTGAGAGGAGGAGAAGAAGAGGAAGGAAGCTGAGAGGAGAAGAAGAGGTGAAGATAGAAAAGGAGAAGAAGGAAGCTGAGATGAGGACAGGAGCTGAGAGGAGAAGAAGAGGTGAAGATAGAAAAGGAGAGAAAGGAAGCTGAGAGGAGGAGAAGAAGAGGAAGGAAGCTGAGAGGAGAAGAAGAGGTGAAGATAGAAAAGGAGAAGAAGGAAGCTGAGATGAGGACAGGAGCTGAGAGGAGAAGAAGAGGTGAAGATAGAAAAGGAGAGAATCTGAAAGGAGCTGAGTGAGTTCAAGTGCATTGCAGCCAGCGATCAAACAGAGTCTTTGATTTTCACCCCCTCCTAAAGATTGATTTAGAAACAGGATGGCTCCCCTGACAGCACGCACTAGATCATATTTTTAAAGAGGGTGAACAATCGTTTCATGTTCGATGGGCATATTTTTTCACCATATGCTCTGGAGGGTAAACTTTGTTCAGTTTGGAGCTCATTTATGAGAATCAAAGGGAGTGGGTTGTGAGATTGAAACACCTTCCTGTTGTCAGAGCTGCTCTCTGGTGTAGTTCAAGTAAGGAAACGTACCTGAAGGCGATCTTTGTGTGAGTCAGAATATCTGAAAAGAGGCCAGGGCAGGGGAGGAGGATAAAAGACAAGACACCATTACAATGGTCACTAATTTGACAGAGGTCAGAGCACCAATATGATAACTCTTGAATTAAAGCAGGCAATGCTCAAATGTATACAAATACAGAGAAAACTGATGCAAAGGTTCTTTCTCAGAAATATCTTCATGTCTCGTTGATTGGCTACACACACACACACACACACAATGTGTTGTGTCCCTGTACCAACTGCAAACTTTGCCACTGTGCCAATGATACTGCCATGGCCTCTCTGATTGTGCCACCCGCTGACACATTAGATTGGATCAGGTATCTGGAAGTGGCAGTGGTATCATTTCTGTCGCACTGTGCCAGGTTAGAGACACGAGCATATCGTATATCTAACTGACTGACTTGCACGCTGGGCTGGCTTGGTCTCAGAGCAATGAGATTTTCTCTGAAAGGGTTCATCAATATACATTAAGTGAATCATCTCTCGCAGAACGACTGCCCTCCCTCCGTCCTCCCCTCTTCCACTCCTTCCTCTCCTTCTTCCACTCTTCCACGCCCAGGGTTGGAGAGTTACTGATTACATGTAATCAGTTACATGTGATCTGATTACAACAAAAAACTAACTTCAATCAGTTATGTTACCAGCAAAAATATTGTAATCAGATTACAGATACTATTGAAAAACTAGATTACTTTTTGGATTCCGAAAAGATGTTTGTGAAAAAAAATACATTGACACCTTTCTGTTTTCTCAATGACACTCAATTCAGCATTGAAAAAAGGTGCCAGTTTCATGTGTTTGATGGATCCTTTTTGTCTTCTAATGCCTCTTAAAGGGAAAGTAATCCAAAAGATTTAGAATTATCAGCAGGTCAGTTTCAGGATGTGTTGTCATCAAGTGTACAAGATGGAAGATAGATTTGTGGACAAGCGGGAACATAAATAATGTAATTAATTTGATCATTCTGTTTGACTTGACTTGAATGGAATGAATGATCACAGCGTGAGAGGGAGAGAGACTGGGGACGGGTGCGAGATGGAGGGAGTGTGGAGGAGGGAGAGAGACTAGGGGGGGAAGGAAGAGAGAGCTGGAGAAGGAGTGTGGAAAGTGAGGGGAGGGGAGGGAGAGAGACAGGAGGAAGGTGAAAGGGATCGAGGGAAAGCAGTGGGAGAGAGAGAGACATGAGAGAAGTGAGGGAGAGTGTTGTAGGAGATGGAGGGAGGGGGGAGTTAACCGTCGTTTGAGAAGATCTCAGGAGGAGATATGGGATAGCTACACTTCCATCGATCTGTCTTGCCAGCGTTGACAGCTCTTTGTCTTCTGCTATGAGCTTATCTGGTTTGAACTCAAGGCAGACAGCAGTGTTCGACTGGTTTACGGGTGCCAGAACTGTAGCAGAATGTCTGTCAATATTAGTGCTGTGTTCTTTTCCTCGAGATAAGACTCCGCAAAGAAGATGCACAGGTTCTTAATAGTTATTTTTAGTCTCACCTTTGTTGCCTGCCTTGTAATCTTTTAGAAGAGTTATTGTACATTTACCAAGCTGATGTGAATAAAAGAAGCTTCTATCTGGAAAGATAACCATTTTATCTTAAATCATACCCACATTAATGCTAATAATTTTGTTTGTTGTTGTTGTCAAAAGCAATTTGGCCAGAAAAAGTGAAGTTATTTGAAAATATATAGGTCCATTGTAAATCCGACATACTTTCTATCTAGTTTTAGACGTTCAAGAGTGGCCTGGAGTGTTTTTTTTAACCCAAATAATATATATTTATTATATATTATATTATATTATATATTATATTCTCTCCCGGGTGGCGCAGTGGTCTAGGGCACTGCATCGCAGTGCTAGCTGCGCCACCAGAGTCTCTGGGTTCGCGCCCAGGCTCTGTCGCAGCCGGCCGCAACCGGGAGATCCGTGGGGCGACGCACAATTGGCATAGCGTCGTCCGGGTTAGGGAGGGTTTGGCCGGTAGGGAGGGTTTGGCCGGTAGGGATATCCTTGTCTCAGTATGTAAAAATGTAATAAAATGTATGCACTCTACTGTAAGTCGCTCTGGATAAGAGCGTCTGCTAAATGACAAAAAATGTAAATGTAAAAATATTTTAAAAAAGAAATTACGTCAAACCTCCCTCGGTTCTGATTGAATGGGTTCAGATCCGTAGTTTGTCCACCCCTGTTTAGATGATGTTTTCTATTGCCACTCAGACACACTGGTTTGGGCAGGGCTGGCATGGCACAGGGGACGACTCAAATCTCAAACTGCACCAGCAGGACTCAGACTTCATGAGAGAATCCTGACTCCGACAGGAGTAAATAGAAAGAAGAAGAAATATGGTCATAAATAACCATACCCATAGAGATATATTTAAAATATATTTTTAGAATTATATTTATTCATTTTTTAAACTCCTTTTCCCTATAGGTTAACACTGGAATGAAAATTACAGGTTGTTTCTCACATAGAAACATGCTGAGGGAAATTGATTCTTTCTAGTTAATGGCATCTCTCTGGTTACACTGTCTGGCTACATTGCATCTGTTGTCTATATGCATAATGTGATATTAATGTTTCATGTTTCCCTCCTTATCCTCTCTGCAGGTTAATACACGCCGGTCAGCTGCTGAATGGTTTGGCTGGTCCAACCATAATGAGTGCCGGCCCCCTCCTCTCCACCACATGGTTCGCTCCGGACCAGCGAGCCACAGCCACCGCTGTCGCCTCATTGGTGAGCTACCTGGGGGCGGCGTGCTCCTTCATTGTCGGCCCACTGCTTGTGCCCGCCCCCAACGACACCACGCGTGCCATGGTGAACCGAGCCATCGTCTCAACAGACACCCAGATGAACCACATACGAGACAGAATCCAACTGGTTTTGTATGCAGGTACTGATGTTATAATATCTTATGTAGCTGTAATGTATGCATTCATAAAGCTTTTATAAGGAGGCATACTGTGAAGTTTTATTCAGATACATAAGAGACAAGATCCAAATGGTTATGTATGCAGGCAGGTACTGAGAAAAAGAAATGCTGTCTCTACCTCACTTTGAAACACTGGCGCATACTGAAGATGAGAAGATATTCAGCAACTCTATAGCACAATTGTCCTACCAAGAGTAGCTGAATATCTTCTCATGTTATGTATGCAGGTAGGTACTGACATTTACATTTACATTTAAGTCATTTAGCAGACGCTCTTATCCAGAGCGACTTACAAATTGGACAGCACCACAGCCTCTCAGTCATTCATCATTACCCAACAGGAATCAATAGCAGATCATCTCTGGATCATGTCTGCCCTGTCTAGTCCAGGGAGAGAAATACGATCAGCTGAAAGTGATGCGACTGTCTGTCTCATCACGCAAATATCAGACTCAAACATCTCAACAATATACCATTCAGAACAGAACTGGCTGCCATAAAGAGATGGAGGCTTAGCCTGTTCTGCTTAATTGATTCAGAAAATTAAAGCATTTAAAGAAAGTAAAAATAGTAGATTGAGGCTTTGTGTTAACTATTAGTATTACATTTCAAAGGACAAAACTGACACATTTCCTGAACTGAGAGCTTTAGAGGTCAGAAAGCATTTAGATGGAATTAAATTCATTGATGTTTTCCTGCTGCTCCTCTGAGGAGAATAAATTATACACTTCCACAGTCACACCTGCACTACAGAAAAGCAGCAATCAACAGTGGTGCCAAGTGTTTTGGTTTGAAAAATCAATGTGAGCTGGCATGGACCCTGTCCTGTGCCAGCCAGAGAGTAAAAATGCAGCTGCTGTCCAATCAAACTGAACATTATGATAGGAAAAAGCATGATTTATGATTCTGGTGGTACTTTTTGGGAAATGGACAGACTACAAATGCTGTGGCCTATCAAAGAGAAATGGGTCCTGTTTGGTTGCCCATGCCAGGCCAGGCCAAGCCCAGTGAAAGGGGTTGGGGGATTTAGGAGCTTGTCTGGAAGGCAGGGCTGTTAGGGCGTGCTGACAGAGAGAGTATCAGAGACCTCTACAGTCTCTGTGCCAGCTGAGTGATGTAGTCCCAGGCCCAGCTCTCTGATGAACCGCTTGTCTCTTAATTGACTAATCTGGGCATCTGCAATAGAGCAGGCCTGGAACTCTACAGTGCCTTCAGGAAGTGTTCATACTCCTTGATTTATTCCACATTTTGTTCTTACAGCCTGAATTCAAAATTGATTAAATATATTCCCCCCCCACCTTTCTACACACAATATCCCATAATGACAAAGTGAAAACATGTTTTTAGAAATGTTTGCAAATTTATTGAAAATGAAATACAGAAATATTTCATTTACATAAGGATTCACGCCCCTGAGTCAATACTTTTTAGAAGTACCTTCAGCAGCGATTACAGCTGTGAGTCTTTCTGGGTAAGTCTCTAAGAGCTTTCCACACCTGGATTGTGCAACATTTGCCCATTTATTATTTTCAAAATTCTTCAAGCTCTGTCAAATTGGTTGTTGATCATTGCTAGACAACCATTTTCAGGTATTACCATAGATTTTTAAGTAAATTGAAGTCAAATCTGTAACTCCGGCCACATTCACTGTCTTCTTGGTGCAACTCCAGTGTAGATTTGGCCTTGTCTCTTAGGTTATTATCCTGCAGAAAGGTCAGTTTGTCTCCCAGTCGTGGAAAGCAGACTGAACCAGGTTTTCCACTAGGAATTTGCCTGTTCTTAGCTCCATTCCGTTTCTTTTTTTATACTGAAAACTCCCTAGTCCTTAATGATTACAAGCATACACATGACATGATGCAGCCACCACTGTGCTTGAAAATATGGAGAGTGGTACTCGGTAATATATTGTGTTGGATTTGCCACATGCATAACACACAGTTTTACTTTAGTGCCTTATTGCAACAGGATACAGGTTTTGGAATATTTTTCTTCTGTACAGGCTTCCTTCTTTTCTCTCTGTCATTTAGGTTAGTATTGTGGAGTAACTACAATGTTGTTGATCCATCCTCAGTTTTCTCCTATCACAGACATTAAACTTTGTAACTGTTTTAAAGTCACCATTGGCCTCATGGTGAAATCGCTGAGCAGTTTCCTTCCTTTCCAGAAACTGAATTAGGAAGGGCGCCTGTATCTTTGTAGTGATTGGGTGTATTGATACACCATCCAAAGTGTAATTAATATCTTCACCATGCTCAAAGGGATATTCATTATCTGCTTTATTTTTATTTTGTAGCTATCTACCAATAGGTGCCCTTCTTTGCAAGGCATTGGAAAACCTCCCTGGTCTTTGTGGTTGAATCTGTGTTTGAAATTCACTGCTCGACTGAGGGACCTTACAGATAATTGTATGTGTGGGGTACAGAGATGAGGTAGTCATTCAAAAATCATTGTTAAACACTATTATGGCACACAGTGAGTCCATGCAACTTATTCAAATCAAATTGTATTTGTGACCTGCGCCAAATACAACAGGTGTAGACTTTACAGTGAAATGCTTACTTACAAGCCCTTAACCAACAATGCAGTTTTAAGAAAATTCCCCACCCCAAAAAGTAAGAGATGATAAAAATAACAAATAGCCTGGGTAGCCATTTGATTAGATGTTCAGGAGTCTTATGGCTTGGGGATAGAAGCTGTTTAGAAGCCTCTTGGACCTAGACTTGGCGCTCCGGTACCGCTTGCCGTGAGGTAGCAGAGAGAACAGTCTATAACTAGGGTGGCTGGAGTCTTTGACAATTTTTAGGGCCTTCCTCTGACACCGCCTGGTATGGAGATCCTGGGTGGCAGGAAGCTTGGCCCTGGTGATGTACTGGGCCGTATGCACTACCCTCTGTAGTGCCTTGCAGTCGGAGGCCGAGCAGTTGCCATACCAGGCAGTGATGCAACCCGTCAGGATGCTCTCGATGGTGCAGCTGTAAAACCTTTTGAGGATCTAAGGACCCATGCCAAATCTTTTCAGTCTCCTGAGGGGGAATAGGTTTTGTCGTGCCCTCTTCACGACTGTCTTGGTGTGCTTGGACCATGTTAGTTTGTTGGTGATGTGGACGCCAAGCTCTCAACCACTTGAAGCTCTCAACCTGCTCCACTACAGCCCCGTCGATGAGAATGGGGGCGTGCTCGGTCCTCCTTTTCCTGTAGTCCACATTCATCTCCTTTGTCTTGATCACGTTGAGGGAGAGGTTGTTGTCCTTGTACCACACAGTCAGTTCTCTGACCTCCTCCCTATAGGCTGTCTCATCGTTGTCGGTGATCAGGCCTACCAGTGTTGTGTCATCAGCAAACTTAATGATGGTGTTGGAGTCGTGCAGTCATGAGTGAACAGGGAGTACAGGAGGGGACTGAGCACGTACCCCTGAGGGGCCCCCGTGTTGAAGATCAGAGTGGCGGTTGTGTTGTTACCTACCCTTACCACCTGGGGGTGGCCCGTCAGGAAGTCCAGGATCCAGTTGCAGAGGGAGGTGTTTAGTCCCAGGGTCCTTAGCTTAGTGATGAGCTTTGATGGCACTATGGTGTTGAATGCTGAGCTGTCAATGAATAGCATTCTCATGTAGGTGTTTCTTTTGTCCAGGTGGGAAAGGGCAGTATGGAGTGCAATAGAGCTAGCATCATCTGTAGATATTTTGGGTCGGTATGCAAATTGGAGTGTGTTAGGGTTTCTGGCATAATTGTGTTGAAGTTAGCTTTTCATGGCTACAGACCTGAGTGCTACGGGTCGGTAGTCATTTAGGCAGGTTACCTTAGTGTTCTTGGGCACAGGGACTATGATGGTCTGCTTGAAACATGTTGGTATTACAGACTCAGACAGGAAGAGGTTGAAAATGTCAGTGAAGACACTTTCCAGTTGTTCAGCGCATGCTCGCAGTACACGTCCTGGTAATCCGTCTGGCCCTGCGGCCTTGTGAATGTTGACCTGTTTAAAGGTCTTACTCACATCGGCTGCGAAGGTCGTGATCACACAGTCGTCTGGAACAGCTGATGCTCTTATGCATGTTTCAGTGTTACTTGCCTCGAAGTGAGCCATATTATGTGACATGTTAAGCACATTTCTACTCCTGAACTTATTTAGGCTTGCCATAACAAAGGGGATGAATTCTTATTGATTCAAGACATTTCCGCTTTTCATTTCTTTTAACATTTCTAAAAACATAATTCTACTTTGACTTTATTGGGTATTGTGTGTAGACCAGTAACAAAACATCTCAATTTAATACAGCCTGAATTTAAAATGGAACACAATAAAATGTGTAAAAAGTTAAGAGGTGTGAATAGTTTCTGAAGGCACCGTATGTCCTCAGGTTCTGTGCTCTGCCAGTCCTACACAGTTCTATCTGAAAGTAGGGTGGAATCAGATACATGTGATTCTGGGTTGAATGGTTTTGTTAGTGACACATTGACTGAGTTCAGGTACGTAGTAAACCAATAATAACCCTTCTATTTGACTGATCTGTCTTTTCCTGTGTCTCTGTGTCCCTCCTGACATAAAGAGTTTGGTGTGGTGGCGATGCTGTTTGCTGCGGTGCTGCTCTACTTCCCCTCCCGACCCCCCATGCCTCCCAGTGTGGCTGCTGCCAGCCAGAGACTCAGCTACAGGAGCAGCATCTGCAGACTACTCAGGTATGTACTGTCGGGTCCTTTGCCATCATCACACACTTTAAGTGGTCATTTTTTTTATTAGACCTTAAAATGATTAAAATGATTCATCACGACAGTCACAAAAGGGCCTAGGTTGTCCTCGGTCGCCTCTCAACATGCTTTGTCCTGTTTTAACTTTGAGATGAGGAAGGAATGAATGGGTCTGTTTGATTAGTGGGTATGGAGAAACTAAATGAAGGGGTCTTGTTGCTCTGCCACGCGCCATCTGTTTGGCCTGCTAGTTAATGTGCATCAAAGACATCCTCTCTCCCCCTAGATTAATTACACAGTCTTAAGTTGGCACTGGCATTCCCCTGGCCCTGCTTAATACATAGATCATCATCATCCTTTTCTCCTCATCCACACATAGCCAGGGTTCTCTGGAGTCCATGGTCATGTAACATGCTCACATAGCCAGGGTTCTCTGTGTTAAGTTCATGTTTTAAGTATCCCTATATTTCTGTTATTACGGGGCTATCACTCAGTCAAGAGTGCGCATGCGCAGGAAGTCTAGTGGTTGATGGACCTAGCCTTGAGTGTAATGGCTACCTAGTAGTGTGTTCATATAGTATAGTAAACTTTGTTAAACTGGAACCTTGTCGTTGTGTCATTTCGAGTTAACATTGGTAGCAGAGGATGGTTTCTAACTACAATGTGCCACCTCGCTTCGACGAGAAGAGGTCGTACGAAAGTTGGAAAAATGAACTGGGAATCTGGACACGCGTTACTAATCTGGACGCGAAAAAGCAAGCACTTGCGGTGGTATTATCGCTCGAGGGAAGAGCGAGAGATACAGCACTGGAAATATCCGTTGAGGATTTGAACAAGGATGACGGTATGGGAACTTTGATCACAGCACTGGATTCTGTATTTCTTAAAGAAGAGAAAGACCGTGCCTACGAGGCATATTCAAACTTTGACAGTGTTACGAGAGATATTTTGGTTGCAATGACGGACTACATCATTGATTTCGAACAGAGGTACAATAGGATGCGCAAGTACGACATGGTTCTCCCGGATGCAGTGTTAGCTTTCAAGTTGCTAGATACTGCCTGTCTAGATGGTAGGGAGAAACAGTTGGCTTTGACTGCTTGTACTGTGCTGACTTTTGCATCTATGAAGTCGTCACTAAAAATAATATTTGGTGAAAAGACGTCTGTCGCGCCAATAACAGATGGAATGCAAGTGAGTGACGCAGCATATTACACCGAGCAGCACAGAAAAGGCGCCAACAAGTCACGTTCTCAAGACAACCAGAAGAGGGCGCCATTTCCCAGCACAAATCCACTGGACAAATATGGAAGGAGATCGAAATGTGCTATTTGTCAAAGCACTTACCATTGGGTTAAAGACTGTCCTCATAAAAATGAACAAGTTAAACTAACAGATGAAAATGTAAACACAGAGATAGAGCAGTGTAACATTACACTGTTTTCAAATGAATCTGCTTCTGATACTGAGATTTTTATAGTTGAATCCTTAGGATCTGCTGTGATTGATACTGCATGTACACGGACAGTGTGTGGTGCAAAATGGCTTGATAGCTATGTCAGTGAACTAAATATGAAAGAAGTACAAAATATGATTGACACACCAAGCAACAGAGCTTTCAAATTTGGAGACGGGAGAATTGTCCATTCTACCAAGAGTTAAGATACCAGCAAAAATTGGTCAGACTAAGTGTCACATTGAAACAGAGGTGGTCCCTACAGATATCCCCTTACTATTAAGCAAAGCTTCCCTAAAGAAGGCAGAGGCTGTACTAAACATAAAAAATGACAAGGCAGTGATGTTTAAACAACCAGTGACTCTTGAACTTACTACCTCAGGCCACTATTGTGTAAACATTTTAGACAAAGACATCACACAGAGTCCATGCAGAAATGAGATTCTGACTGACACAGAGCACATGGAGATTCTGACAGTCACAGAGAACATGAGCACTAAAGAATAACACAAAGTATTGTTAAAGCTTTACAAACAGTTTGGACATGATACAGTTGACAGACTTCAGAAGTTACTCAGCAGTTCAGGGAATAATGATGATGAGAAGTACGAAACTGGAAACAAAGTGTACTACAAACGAGTTGACTGTCAAGAGTGGAAAGGACCGGGAGTAGTCATTGGTCAAGATGTTGTGGTGATATTTGTGAGGCACGGAGGCATGATTGTCAGGGTGCATCACTCAAGATTGCGAAAAGTAAATGATCAACAAGATAGAGGGGCTGTTGCTGAGAATCAGTCTCCTAATGAAAATGACAAAACTGACACAGGAAATGGAGCAGAGACCTTCAACCATGCCACAGGTAATACTGTTGAGGGTTCAAATGAGGAAAACATTCAACAACAGCCACATGTGTTAAGAGAACATGGTTGTTCCAATCTGAAAACTGGACAAACTGTTAAATACATGGACAGAGAAAGTGGTATTCCACATACAGCAACCGTCATTGAACGAGCAGGAAAAGCAAAACACCAGAACTGGTACTTGCAGTACTCTGAACCAGCTACACTTTCTGGTACAACAGGGTCAGCTGACCTGTCACTTGTAGATAATATCAGAATTGAACCAATGGAAAATTGAGAAAAACAGAATGACATTCAAAATGATGATGTACTTGAAACAAAGGACGTGTCATTTGACTCAGCTAAGCTAGATGAGCTCAGTAATTGAAGGAAAAATTGAGTGTTTGAGGAAGTCAAAGACCTTGGCCAAAAATGCGTCTCAACAAGGTGGGTGTGTACCCTTAAAGAATCCTTAACTGGAATAGTGCCTAAAGCATGTCTAGTGGCTAGAGGTTTTGAGGAGCTGGCTGCTAACGAACTCCCAAAAGACTCACCGACATGCGCCTCAGAGTCACTCAGATTGCTGATGTCAGTGATCTGCCAGAAAAAATGGAAACTTAATTCCATAGACATCAAATCTGGATTTTTGCAGGGAACAGAGCTGTCAAGGGACATTCACATCCGACCTCCGCCTGAAGCTAAAAGCGAAGGAACACTGTGGAAACTAAAAAAGTGTGTGTATGGACTGGCAGATGGATCGCTCTACTGGTACAACAAAGTCAAGGCAACAATGCTGAATACAGGTGGAAAAATGTCACAAGTGGACCCTGCAGTCTTCTATTGGCTTGATCAAGACTGCAATGTGACTGGAGTACTTGCCTGTCATGTTGATGACTTTATCTGGGGTGGCTCACAGACCTTTGCTACAACTGTGATTCCACACCTCAAAGCTGTTTTCTAGGTTGGCCATGAGGAGCATGATCATTTTTGTTATGTTGGCATAGAGTTTATTACAGTTGATGGAAAAATACTGATGCAACAGGAGACCTATATCAAGAATCTTCAACCCATCCACATGGATTCTTCAAGAGCCGTACAAAGGAATTCCCCTCTATGTGGAATTGAAGCTGGTCAATTGAGGTCAAAGATAGGACAAATTTTATGGGCTGCAAGACAGAGTAGACCTGGTTTGATGGTTGCAACTTGGCATCTAACACAAAACACGCCACTTGTACAAACCATTCATGAGGCAAACAAAGTTGTTCGTAAACTGAAATCACAAAAAGTGACTTTAAAGTTTCAGCATGTTGGAAAAGATGACTCTTTGAAACTAGTTGTCTTCAGTGATGCTTCGCTAGGTTAACACTGGTGGGACAAAACGGCACTTTCTACCTGTAGTTTGTGTCACTGACAACTACTCATTAGTTGATGCTGTGAAGTCAACCAAGTCTGTCAGAGAAAAGACTTTGAGATTAGCAGCATCAAGGAACTTATTCAAGCACAGAGAATCCAGCGGATTCTGTGGTCAACCACAAAGGAAAAGCTTGCTGACTGTCTGACTAAAAAAGGAGCATCCGGTCTTGTGCTCCTACAGGCTCTCAGTAATGGAACGTGGCAGCTTGAGTAATACAAATAAAAACTTTCACACAACCCATTTGTAATGGGGATCTTGAATAATACTTGGACATTTAATTATGTTGTTGATGTTTTATTTGTCTTTAAAGAAAAGGGGGAGATTGTTAAGTTCATGTTTTAAGTATCCCTATATTTCTGTTATTACGGGGCTATCACTCAGTCAAGAGTGCGCATGCGCAGGAAGTCTAGTGGTTGATGGACCTAGCCTTGAGTGTAATGGCTACCTAGTAGTGTGTTCATATAGTATAGTAAACTTTGTTAAACTGGAACCTTGTCGTTGTGTCATTTCGAGTGAACACTCTGGAGTCCATGGTCGTGTAACATGCTCACATAGCCAGGGTTCTCTGGAGTCCATGGTCGTGTAACATGCTCACATAGCCAGGGTTCTCTGGAGTCCATGGTCGTGTAACATGCTCACATAGCCAGGGTTCTCTGGAGTCCATGGTCGTGTAACATGCTCACATAGCCAGGGTTCTCTGGAGTCCATGGTCGTGTAACATGCTCACATAGCCAGGGTTCTCTGGAGTCCATGGTCGTGTAACATGCTCACATAGCCAGGGTTCTCTGGAGTCCATGGTCGTGTAACATGCTCACATAGCCAGGGTTCTCTGGAGTCCATGGTCGTGTAACATGCTCACATAGCCAGGGTTCTCTGGAGTCCATGGTCGTGTAACATGCTCACATAGCCAGGGTTCTCTGGAGTCCATGGTCGTGTAACATGCTCACATAGCCAGGGTTCTCTGGAGTCCATGGTCGTGTAACATGCTCACATAGCCAGGGTTCTCTGGAGTCCATGGTCGTGTAACATGCTCACATAGCCAGGGTTCTCTGGAGTCCATGGTCGTGTAACATGCTCACATAGCCAGGGTTCTCTGGAGTCCATGGTCGTGTAACATGCTCACATAGCCAGGGTTCTCTGGAGTCCATGGTCGTGTAACATGCTCACATGGCGAGGGTTCTCTGGAGTCCATGGTCGTGTAACATGCTCACATAGCCAGGGTTCTCTGGAGTCCATGGTCGTGTAACATGCTCACATAGCCAGGGTTCTCTGGAGTCCATGGTCGTGTAACATGCTCACATAGCCAGGGTTCTCTGGAGTCCATGGTCATGTAACATGCTCATACAGCCTGCATTCAGAATGCACTGTCTGTGGGCCGGGGATCAAGCGCTGGGCTGTGGACAGACCGCCAGTGAACAGGCTTGTTGAACTCCCTACAGTCAACCCCTCCAGCCAGACGGAAAACTCTTTCTTTTTCTCTCTCTTCCTCTCTATCTCTCTCATTCTTTCTCTTTTTCTTGTTCTCTCTCTTGCTCTGTCTTTTTCTCTCCCTCTGTCTATCACTTGCTCACTCACTTTCTCTCTCTCTCTCTCGCTTTCTCTCTCCCTAGTTCTCACTGACTCTCTCTGATAAACAATAACAAACTCCCTGCAAAGCACACAGCTTCAAGAGAGGGATAATACCAGTCAAGCTGACATAAACCCAATGAAGACACTGTCTGATGCACGCATGCATACACACACACATCTGGAGTCCCACTGATAGGCAGCCTTCCAGTGGCCAGTCTGACCTATTTCACACTCAAGCAGCATCAGTAGCTGTCTGGCTGAGGATTGTAGACGGAAGGGAAAAAAATTAAAGCTGACCCTTATGTGTGTAAGTTCCACTCTTCAAAGAAAGATAAACTTGGGTTAGCAGCAAAATTCTGTTTTCTGAAGTTAGCTAGGTCTTGAGTCGTATCCTTCCTTCTAAGCCAGCCTTTCCATTTCTGTTGTACCAGTGTTTCCCAGAGTTAGCTAGGTCTTGAGCTGTATCCTAAGCCACCACTTTTGCCCTTCCTTCCACTCCTGTTGGTGAGAGAATTTGAACCATAGTTAATGATCTGGAGCTTGATAGGTTACCCCATCTGTTCAGGTCTGATGCAGAGCCTCATCACAACACAGCGCAGGGGGGGGTGTCCCAAATGGCACCCAATTCCCTTTATAGTGCACTACTTTTGACCAGGGTCTAAAGTAACACACTAATAGGGAATACGGTGCCGTTTGGGCAGGTTGACGTTTGTCATGAATTTTGGGTTTTACGCACCAGCCAAGCTTCTGGGGAGCGCGATGGTTCTCTTGATTTGTCAAGAATCTTTCCCCGGAGGCAGAACTGAACGATTTCTGCTAGATTGTGCCGCTGAAAAATCAAAAGTTGAAATTGTAGAAATTGATGAAAACCAAAATTAGCTTTTTGGTCTTAATTTAGGGTTAGCAGTGTGGTTAAGGTGATGGTTTGGTTTGGTTTAAAATCTGATTTTATGACTGTGGCTGTGCAAGCTAGGGACCACTCTACAGAGCTGCCTCCAGTACATGAGTCTTGACAACCTTTGTCATTTGGGACACAGCCCAGCTCTCCACACATGTAGAAAAGTGATCAGTACTACCTGACAACTACTCTTGGAATAGTAATGACGTTAGCTAGCAGCATTAGTATTGCTAATGGTCCCACTATAATTATTTACAAATTATTTATTTACACAAGAAAATACAAAACAATATGATGAAGGTTTAAAAGGCAAACTAAAAGAATATGCAGGAGAGGTAAGAAACCCAGATGGGATTGTAGGCACCTCCCTTTCAATGTTTAGAAAACAAAACCATACAAAAATAAGTAGCAAAATAGATAATGAATAAGCGGGTAAAGAAGTAAAAAGACAATTCAAGTACAGTGCATAGAGTTGCAGTACTTGAGGTGTTCCGGGAAACTGTTCCAAAAACATCTGTAGGAGATGGACCTCTGTAGGAGATGGACCTCTGTAGGAGATGGACCTCTGTAGGAGATGGACCTCTGTAGGAGATGGAACTCTGTAGGAGATGGACCTCTGTAGGAGATGGACCTCTGTAGGAGATGGACCTCTGTAGGAGATGGACCTCTGTAGGAGATGGACCTCTGTAGGAGATGGAACTCTGTAGGAGATGGACCTCTGTAGGAGATGGACCTCTGTAGGAGATGGACCTCTGTAGGAGATGGACCTCTGTAGGAGATGGAACTCTGTAGGAGATGGACCTCTGTAGGAGATGGAACTCTGTAGGAGATGGAAAATTGGCCTAGTCTTTTATGGAAAAAGAGGTGTGGAGATCGGTGTCAGTTCTAGTGGAGTAGTGGTGGACCTGAGTATTAAATGTGAGTAGCAATTTGAAAAGAAACAGGGAGTAGATTTGTTTTTTAATTTAAATACAAACAGACAGAATTGAAGTTGGTTGATGTCATAAATATAGAGGATTTGAAAGCTATGGAAAGGAACTGGCACGGCTGTCTGAGTGAGTTGTTGTATGAGTCATTTTGCCTAGGAAGGTTCTATCCTGCTTATTCTGATGCATTGAACTCCAGCCAAGACCTGCCAAGGACAAATGGCACTTAGCTGATGATGCTGCTGGCTTCGTGGCTCCCCGGAATATTTCACCCTCGGCCGCATTGCCCTGTGCTGTGCTTACTTAGGCTGAGTCCCAAATAGCACCCTATTCCCTATATAGGGACTTTTATACACCACTTTTGACCAGAGCCCTATGGGCTATAGTGCACTACATAGAGAATAGGGTGCATTTGGGACAAAACCTTACTATACAGTAATCTAAATAAGCTGTGGGCCGGAAAAAGGTGCAAGGATATTGATTTCCCGCCGGCCGCCATCACAGCAAGGTTAATAATACAGTAGCAGCTGATAGCTGGAGAGAGAGGGCAAGTCACTTTTATGAGTCTATAACACTCTCTCTCTCTCGTCTAGACTCTTCCAAGGCCAAGTACCACAGGACAGGGTACTTTGCCTCATTGATTGTTATGAATGGACAGGGGTGACCTGATCCTCAGCACTCCTACTGTTGATACATACAGTACATCCCCTAGTCTGCTTTCCTGTCTGTCTGTCTCCTCAGAGTTTGTTTATCCCAGTTTCATCTCAGCACAGACTGAGGTAATCAGCTGAGAGAGTTAAGAGTGGTGCCAGCCCATCATGCTTTATTAGCATTTATACGAGTGTCTCGCCAATCATCAGGCCTGTGTGTGTGTGTGTGTGTGTGTGTGTGTGTGTGTGTGTGTGTGTGTGTGTGTGTGTGTGTGTGTGTGTGTGTGTGTGTGTGTGTGTGTGTGTGTGTGTGTGTGAAAACACAGAGAGAAGACTCCCCCTAACAGAGGAGCCCCTACTCCCCCCCCCCCCCCCAACCCTCCGTCTCAACTAGTTGCTAACACTGTCTGTCTGGCACCCCTCCAATCACTCTCTGCCCAATTACAATCATCCATAACACCTTGTTCTCATCACTGCCGCCTCCGCCCCAAAACCCTGTCTCTGCCATGTCGCTGATTTAATTTGAGGACCATCACTTCACCCCTCTCTAACAGCACCATTAAATCTCCAGCCGTCTGGTCTGACAGTGGCAGCAGCCGTCATAGAAAGGGAAATCTCTCTCTCACTCTCTCTTTCTCTCTTTCTCTCTTTCTCTCTCTCTCTCTCTCTCTCAGGACTGTTTGTTTTCCTAGCTTCTGTTCAGGATGGACGGCTGGCGTTTACTCATGCATTTGTTCATGACATCCATTGATATGCCGGATGCGTCCTGTATGTATCTCGGAGGGACATCTGGCGAATGCTTAAGGCGTTCCTCATCCTCAGGGAGGGAGGGGGGATGAAAAGCAACTCTGAGGAAAATCTAGTTCACAGCTACATAGACTTAGACTTGAAAGTCTATTGTTTTGTTTCAAGCTAAGTTGAGGAGGAAACTTGTCCCAAGTTGCTGCATAGCACTATACGACATCAATGTATTCCTCTGGCACTTTAGACAGCAATGTTGCAGTTTTATTCTCCTTGAAGAGAACCTCCATAGAGATACAGATTCATGGAGCACCCACCCAGGGTCTGTCATATGATACTTCGTATTCTCCCAAAGCAGTACCCGAAGTGTACACTTGCACACTCCCCAGGTGTGACATTGTTCCTGGCTACTAACCATGGCCTGCTTTGATGGACAAACAACCAGCATCGTGGTCATGATCGTGATTAGCATTTTGTAAAATTCATGCTTGAGAATAACCCACCTCTTAGTGGTTTGTCAGTGTTTACAAAGACTGACAGACCTGGCCAAAGTCAACATTGATATGACCAACTCCAACAATTTCTATTAGATTTACCCCTGGTCTCTCATCTCAGACTGTTACTTGGCCAGAGACCACACAAAATGAGCTTCTGTTCCATATTGTAGGTATCTCACTTAGTTCCCTTGTTTGAACGATGCCTTGGTTCTACCCGATACACCCGTATAATGTCTCAATGGCAGAGCATAAACCTAGAACGTTCTCATCATCAACAAACTGTTTACAGCAGGTGGTAAATGTGTCGTTTGTAGACCCACAGAGAGGAATCAGGGCTGGGGAATTGATTTAAATGGGATTGGCTTAATCTACTTGAAAGCAAAAGCGATAATGCCACTATCTGGTCTGGGAAAGTATGCCTGTGGGGGACGTTAGATGGGGCATTAGATGGGGCGTTAGATGGGACGTTAGATGGGGCGTTAGATGGGGCATTAGATGGGACGTTAGATGGGGCATTAGATGGGACGTTAGATGGGGCATTAGATGGGACGTTAGATGGGGCATTAGATGGAGCTAAATAGTTTTTGACTTTGGAATGACCTTCCTTCCAGGGATCTTTTGATTCACAGAACAATCAGAGGGAGTCATTGTCTCGGATCATCATCTCAGATCTGGGAAATAAATAGTCTGTCATGTGAAATGACTTTGTTTGTGGACATGCTACTATTGCCAAACCCATTAATATGAATAAATACACGATTAAGTAGATCAGTTAATCCTATTGTTTTGAGCCTCGGCTGATTCATCAGTTTAGTGCGTCTGTGTGTGGTTGGTGTCACCTCATCAAATGATCTTGGTTCTTCATCTCAATCTCATTTCATAGCTGTTGTTCTCCCCTGTATTCAAACCTCATCATGGTGTCACCTCCGGCCTAGCCCTGCCAGCCTGCCAGGCAGCTCTTCCTGGTTCCAGGTGTTTATCTCTCTGTCACTACACTGAGGTGGGATCGATCCTCCCTGACAATAAGAGATGCTGTGTGGTGTGAGCTGACAGAATAGGAAAGCAGGAGGCTGTCTGGTGGCAGGTCTCCAGACACTGTCAACCAGAGAGAAGGAAGTTTGCTAGGTAGGGATACTGTAGGACTTGCTGCTAAAAAGCCTTTGTTTCTCTCTCTTTCCCTCCAGTAACTTCCGGTTCCTGATGATAGCATTGGCCTACGCGGTGCCTACAGGGGTGGTGGCAGGCTGGTCAGGAGTTCTGGACATGATCCTCACCCCTGCCAGAGTCAGCCAGGTAAGGAACACACACCTGACCCAACACCAATAACATGTCCGCTGAGTTTAGAACATACCAAAGATACAGATTGTCTGCAAAGTTGACGAGTCTATTCCCAATTTTCCTAGCATTACTCACTTTATTCACTCTGAATGGTAGTACAGTAATAGCAGTTCTGGAAGACAATTTAGACATGTTCAAAGTGATCATTACAAAGGGCATTTATTACAACAGAGTATTTATAACATCTGCTGCCAATTTCCTCCAAATGATCTGCTCTGGTACAACACACAATGAAAAACGTTCAGTGTTGGCGCTCACCTATTGAAGCACTGAAACGGGACTGCTAGCCTTCCTGAAAACATCCCCATCATTCTAAAAGCACCTGTGATGTGGCAAATTTTGGCAGAGGTGTAATTTCCCTTGCTGAAGTGAACGTTTACATGCCAAATAACACTGTATTCCATACATAGTGCACTATGGACCTTGGTCAAAAGTAGTGCACTATCTAGGGAGTAGGATGCCATTTGGGATTCAGACTCTGTAATTTCCCAGACGGAAATGGATGTTGACTCATAATTAACCCCCAGTGGCTCATGCCATACAGTATTGACATAACTTCGAGCCCAGCATGGCAACTCAAAATATCTTCTTCCCAAATTCCTTTTTACTTTCCCATCCTGGACTCATTAAAAAGCAGCAGGCCCTTGTGAATACCACTTTGAACTTCGAAACCCACCCTCAAAAAATACCTAATTACAAGTTTTTATAACTATCCTCCATTCCGCATAGGCTTGTTTGGTTGGTTGGTCCGTCCTCTTCTCTCTCCTATCGGACCATCTTCTTCTCTAAGTGTAGCTAACTTTTTAAGGGTCTAATAAAACATGGGTGGAATCCACAGCCCATGATTTGCATATGGGAAAATGTGGAGTATGTCAAGAAAGCGAGGCACTTAACACTTTAGATTCTTAGTTTAATTAGACCGGCTGCATCTCAGACCCTTCAATGGTACAGGATTAGCATCAGAGATCCAGGATGAGAGAGAACGAGAGGAGAGATGTTGGGATACAGAGCAGAGCACCCTCTACTTTTAACACGATCGTAGTGGCTCAAAGGAGACAAAAGAGGCTTCTTTTCAAGGTTACCATCAGACAGGTACTTGAGAAGAAATCACAAAGCTGTGGGATAACACACATACACCTTCGCTTCGCTATCTTTCCTTTCTGTCAGAACCCACAGGGAGTATCATCAATTCTTTATACTCTTTATGTCTTACAGTTGCATTTGTCGTCAAAAGGAAATGTTAAGGAACTTTTCTCATCCAAGTTGCCTTTATCTGGCTGTCTAAAGATGGTGTCACAAAGATCTGCCTTACCTAAACTCTGTACAGAGTTTTTCCCAGGCTCAAAACTTAGAAACAGAGTTGTTAAAATGCATCACTACAGCAGCATTCACTCCTCAGAATGTAAGGAGTGTAAGTTTGACTTTCAGTATGTTTTATGTTTGATCTTGATTTTAGAGTTTCACATTGTAAACCACACACTACTGTAAAACACATTAGCCTCCCTAACTTCCGATCCCATACAGCCTGCAAGGTGCCTTGGCACCAACAAACCATGACCATATTCTGATAAGATGCTATCAGCAGCAACATGCATTGAGGAATACAATGAGGGTAGATATAAGGTGTGACATGATATCTCTATAGATGTGACAGTCTGACACACATACTAAATGTATTTAGGTCAGGGATCAAGAGGAAAACAGTGCTGACAAAGTGGGTACACACACACACTCTCCCTCTACACTACACGCTGTGCGGTCCCACTGTCATCCCAGACACAGCTCTCTCTCTCTCTCTGCAGCGAGGCGATCAATACAGAGGCGCTGCTTTAGCCCCTCGTCCCCCTTCACTGCCTTCCAATCACCTCCCAGCTGCTCTCCACTTCTCCACTCAAATGCCACTTGCCAATCTTACTGCTGCCGTGTCCCTCCAGCCATTGCAGCGGCCGTGCTGTTCTCTGCATTCCCATTAACAGGCTCTGTTCTGCAGATATCAAACACTGGTTTCAATCTGCCGCCATGTAGTACATCCACCCACAGGGGAGGGGTGTGTGTGTGTGTGTGTATGTGCAGACAAAGCAGCCAGAGCATTTTTTTATACAAAAAAAATCTGTGAAGGTGTCTACTTTGTTTTTCACCTCTGCGTCATCCTGTCTTTCCCAGAACGCACAAAGCCTCACATCCACCGTCCCAACCTTCCTCCCAGCCTTCTGAGATTGTTTCCTGTTCATTTTGTAGCTGTCCCACCTAAGGTGGTTCACCCACCAGTGACAATAACAGTGTCAACCACCACGCTGCCTAGCTGATGAGTAGTGTCCGTTTGCAGTGTCTCTAAGGTGACCCTTTCTTCCTGCTGACAGAATGCATTCTGTGACATCCCATAGCGTCCCTCTCCACACTATGTGTGCATCCCAAATGGCAGCCTATTCCCATAGGCCTCTGGAATAGGGTGCTATTTGGGACACAACCGGTGTCTCCTCTCCTCACGGGGAAGGGAAGTGATCCTATAAATAATAGACATGTATGGGGCAGCAGCTGGGGATATGTCATGAGAGAGTAGTATGCTGGGGACAGGTGGAGGGATGGGATGGCTGAAGGGGCTGGAGTTTGGAACGTGACTTGGGAAGTGTTGAGGAGATGAGGCTGAGGTAAACCTGGGCTATTGTCTGAACTCTGCAGGAGCCCTTCCTCCCTCCAGACACCCAGCCCAGTGCTAGGCAAGACAGTGTCCTGAGGCACGTAGCTCTGTGTCGCTGTACGTAATTAGCATTGCTTTAAGAACAAGGTCCCACACTGCGTTAATCACTCATATGTAATTGCTCTGTTAATGGAGAGTAAACATTAAGTCCCTACGCAGGAAAAAAACTCTGAAAGTTGATACTTCACCTGAAAGCACAGCAGTGGCTTCAGCTTTCTGATTACAGAGAGGCTTTCTGCACTGAGAAAGTCACTGTTGTGAACTCCTGGTACTTTTCCTGATCTAGAGTTACATCTAGCTGTGGTGGTTAATTCTGCTGCTTCCAGACAGACGGTGAACTGTAACCTTTATGCATCTCAGAGAAGGAGTGTTAAGCTAGGATCGATTTTGACTTTGAAATAATAATGTATACGAGAGGAAACCTGATCCTAGATTAGCACTCCTACTCTTAAATGCTTTGTGGCTATGGGCCCAGTCCGAGTGGTGGTTGGTTATGCCTCCAGACAGGCAGGCAGGCAGGCATACAGTGTACCAACTAACTTCCGTGGTGTCTTTTGATGCTCTCCGTGGTTACCTCTGAATAAATTAGCATGGCAATGCCATCGGCTGCCCCACGTAGTGCCAGACTGGCCAGGCCAGACAGAGAGAGCGGAGGCCGGAGCCGAGCCCGGCTCCCACCCACTCGGCCGGCCTTCCTGGTTATTGACACAGTAGTAACAACGCGCATGATTATTAAGCTGAGCACGGACAAATCAGGCCTGTACGGCTGCATCTAGGACTGAGCATATTGCATTTAATTAACCACACACACACACACACACACACACACACACACACACACACACACACACACACACACACACACACACACACACACACACACACACACACACACACACACACACACACACACACACACACACACACACACACAAAATGCTATGATCTCTTCCCTGACACTTAAATAGCATGCAGAACGATTTGCATTCAGCTTCACAACCTTTGTACTTTTTCAAGAAAGTTTCAGAAAAGGCCTCTAGATGCTTTATTTACATTCTGGTCTCATCTTGTTTATACTCACATCTGGCCTCTTTCAACGTGGCTCCTCTTTTTTTATACCTGAGTTATAGCGTAAGGTAGATTGATGTGAACTGCAGCACACCTTCATTGGCACTCAGCTTCCCCAGAGAGGTGTTTGTGTGAGAGCGTGTGTGTTGTGTGGGTGACACATTGGCCTCCGTCTGTGATGCAGTCAGTCTCTCATGCTGATGCTGCAGCAGTAGACCCTGGTGAATGCTTCAGTAGGGAACACTGTAGAAAAACCTTTTGCAACACAAATCTAACATCTCTCTTCCTATTGGGCAAGTTGTGGTAGTGTTTCCCTGCTTTGCTCTGTTTTCTCCCTACAGAACAAGACCCTGGTCATAATGTCTGTTTTTTCTTCTCCATCTGTCAGAGCAGGCGTTTGTCTGTGATGAATCATCACATTGACACCACCAGCCATTGACTCCCACCACTATCAGAATACAGGGTTGCAATTTACCCTGGGCTTGATTGACCGTTTTCCCCAGTCTTCAGACACAGTGCCTGCTCTCTGTTTAGCCTCGGTCCCCTGAGCCGTGTTTGGCATGCTGAACATGGAATAATGCTCCTCTCTTTCTGTCTCTCATTCTCACTTCCACACTCTCTTCCTTGCTATCTCGTTCTCTGTCAATACCCTCATTCTCTCTCGATCTCTCCTTTTGTATCCATCTATCTCTCTCTCTCTCTCTCTCTCTCTCTCTCTGTCTGTCTCTCAAGGTGGATGCTGGCTGGATCGGGTTCTGGTCCATTGTGGGCGGCTGTGTGTTTGGAGTGGCCATGGCCAGGTAAGCAACAGAAACAGCAGACCATTTCCATGTGGTTTAGCATTGTAGCATGACTTGACCTGAATGTGCCCACAAATAACCCCTGATGGGGTGTCAGATATTTGATGTACTGAAAGGCCCCGGACAGTTTTCTGACTTGAGATCCGTTCGCTGAACTCAGATTTTCTCCTATTGACGTCACTGAATTAATTTTGTGAAAGTCTGAGTTGAGTGTGCTTATCTCAACGGTGAATCCGGCTTCTAGTTAGAGGTTGTCTGGAGTAGGCCCAGTACAGACTGAAGGTAGGCTGGGCTTGGACTGAGCCTGACTACCAACAGCTAGCTCTGTCCAGCGATGTGTGAGGAGAGATCTTCCCATTAATAAGCCTGTCTCATCATTTCAGTCCTAAACCATCTCCTTGGACCAGGTGAGCCGTCAAATTGGAGGATAAGCATTTATCGTGAACTCCATACACTCGCTTAGTATCTTCAGATTAAGTATGCATGAAAATACACGGCCCATGTTTGGTCGTAATAGCTTTGGCTCTGCCTCCAAGGCCTGTCAACAAGATTAGCAACTAGAAACCCATTACTAAGCATGTTCACAGGAATAAATGAGTCTATTACTCTGTCTGCTTATGCTGCATTCCAGTCTGGTTCTCTCACTTTCTTGAAACATTACTATGTTTAGTGGTATTGGAGGGGGGTAGGAGTCTCAGGGTGTGTCCTAAATGTCTATGAGCTCTGGTCAAAAGTTGTCCACTACATAGGGAAAAGGGTGCAATTTGGGAGGCGCCCGCAGTCTCAAACCCCTTAGCTCACCTCATCCACTCCTTCCCTCCATCTCTCTTAGTGTATTAAATCCATGGTTGTTGTGATAGACAGAGGTGAGTAAGTGAATGCTAATGCAATGGGCCACATCTCTCTAGCTGATGGATAGACTGACGCACCGTAGGCCCCAAACTGTGGACTCTGCAAAAGGAAGGGATCCGTCGTCCAGCTGACATGTATATGCTCATCGCCCGGTCCAATCAGCACTTCCAGGCAGGGCCAAAGTCTCACAACGCTGTAATTAGGAAAACTAGGCCATAACTCCAGCCTTGATTCATGGAACTGTTCTGTTCTTGGTATAGGCTGGAGTGGACTGGAGCTATCTAACAAACTATTGTGTGTTAAGTATAGATCCATGGTTAATCAGGGTTGGGTAAGGTTTGCTTATGTTTGCAACCTCAGTAGATGTTGATGTCATGGCAGAGAAACAGAAACTAACTCATTAAAGAGTCTCAGTCAGCCAGTTGATTGGCTTCCTTCTCACGTCTGACTTAATTGGGCGTCTGTTGGCGGTTAGCTTGGGGAGCTGATCTGAGCAGAGCGGTGCTTCGGGTGGGGTTGCGTTTCATGTATGTGTTTGTTTGGGTTTCGCTGTGATTGGTGATGTGTTGTGTTTGGGAAGCACAGTAGCAGATGCCCCTGTTTACCTCTATAATACTGGGTCCTTTGTGGAACCATTAATGATCATTTGCCTGACGGTTTGGTGTTGATGGAGCTTCTGAGTTACAGTACAGAGCACACACACACACACACACACACACACACACACACACACACACACACACACACACACACACACACACACACACACACACACACACACACACACACACACACACACACACACACACACACACACACACACACACACACACACACACTCTCTCTCTCGTGCCTGAACGTAAGTTATAACACACCTCTGTCTCACCTTACACCACACACACATCAGAGAGCAGCTTGCCACAGGCAGCAGAAATTCAAGAACTTTTGCTGCAGGTGTTATGGTTGCAAATACTAAGTGGTTTGCTTCCCGGGAGGGCTTTGTGATAGCCAAACACACTCACTCCCCAACACACACACATGCTTCCTAATATTTCTTCCCCCTGAGATGCTCCCACCACTAGATGGATGGCAGTATTTGTCACTGTGGGGGCAATTAGCGACAGGTGCTCAGAGGTGTGTCTGTCTGTGTCTGTCTGTGTGTGTGTGTGTCTGTCTGTGTCTGTCTGTGTCTGTGTGTGTCTGTCTGTGTGTGTGTGTGTGTGTCTGTCTGTCTGTGTCTGTCTGTGTGTGTGTCGTGCGTCAGAGACACATTTGACAAATGAGCCTGCGCCGTTTAATTGTCGGCCAGCAGCTTGTGGTTGGTGTGAAACTGCTGCTTTAAGACCATACCTGGAACAGAACAGAGCTGGTGGAAATTAATAATAATAACCACCTCCCATTATCCTTTGTCAAACATTATCCCCACCATTATAAGCCAAGTCCCATTATCAACCTGAGGAGCGACACAGGGGAAGGGAGGGAGGCAGAGGGGAAGGGAGGGAGGCAGAGGGGAAGGGAGGGAGGCAGAGGGGAAGGGAGGGAGGCAGAGGGGAAGGGAGGGAGGCAGGAGGGAAGGGAGGGAGGGAGGGAGGGAGGTGGAAGAGTTTTTAACCACATTAACTGCCACTAGAGACCTGAGAGATGATCAGGTATTTATCTTAGATAAACGAGGGGTAAACAAGATATTTAAAATGGGAAATGGAAATAACTGAATTTGTTTTGGCCGTTGTCTGTCAGTGATATCATTACGGCCATCTATCAGACTGGTTTGTTCATTCAGTACATGCCCTTGTCTTGGTACAGAATGGAGACAAATAGACCTAATAATGATAATATCAAATGGAATCAGAATTGAATTATTCCTGCAGTTAGCCAGAGGAGAATGCACAAAATAAAATCTGATGCCAGAGGAGATTTAAGCGTCACTATCTTCTAGCCAATAAATCTGACACAGCTGTTATTGATGTGCTTTTAATTTAGACATTACCTCACAGCAAGATAGGTGTACAGTATGCTCCAGTCTTGTCAGCTGACATTATAGGGCATAAAGGAGTCTTGAAATATACTACTTAGATGCATGCTGCATTTATTGCAGGTGTCAGTAAACAAATTAGATGTGAGAGGGGTGATCGTAATTATGATACTGGTGGTGTAGGGTAGTGGTTCTCAAACCTCTTCTCGGAGACCCCAGACATTTCACTATTTTGTAATAGCCCCGAACTAACTCACCTGGCTTACCTATTCAATGGCTTGATGATAGATGACAAGTTGAATCAGGTGTTCTAGCTCTGGAATAGATCAAATACATGGAATGGCTGCGGGTCCCTGAGGAGAGGTTTGGGAACCACTGATGTAGGGGACCATTAACTGTGCTCCTCTACCCAGTGAGACAAGGGTTTGGCTGGGTGTAGGTTGCGTATAGAATATGATACTGGTGCTGGTTGGGTAGAGGACTTAGCTGTGGTCCTCTACCCAGAGAGGAGAGGGGTTGACTGGGTAGGTGCAGGGCTGTAGTCTCTGGCACAGCCAGGGGAGAGTTGGAGCTAGTGGCAGATGGGTAGGAGCAGAGGCTGGCTTTGGCTGGGGAATGAGAGAGCAGACTGGGCTGGGCAGTGCTTGCCTGTCCCTGCCAAAGCACCTCCTTCCATGGCCCAGCATCCCTGTTGTGTTTTCTTCCAAAGGGTACATGTTAGGCCGTATGTTAGGCAGACTGCTCTGTCCATTCATGAATAGAAAGTCGATCCTAGATGTATTCTTCACTGAGACAGAACACTATGGGGGTCATACGATCAGACAGTCTGAGTGACATATGGTTCCTAGCCACACACAGACAGTGCAAAATAAATGGTTTGAAGCTAAATAGTTTTGTTGTCTGTGAGGCTGTCCAAAACGTATTTCCCTGCTACAGTTTTATTGAACTCTGAGAGACTGTTTGACAAATCCAACATTTCCTGCGGGTGCTTTTTCACAAATAGTTCTTTGTTGGGTTGAACAATATTTCTGAAGCATCTTGTCTGAGCACAACAAAACAAAGGCAATTAGTGTCTTTCCACTACGAGCTTCAATATGTGTGATGTCGAACAGTTAGGAGTAAACCTTGTCAGTCCAGGAGTAAACCTTGTCAGTCCAGGAGTAAACCTTGTCAGTCCAGGAGTAAACCTTGTCAGTCCAGGAGTAAACCTTGTCAGTCCAGGAGTAAACCTTGTCAGTCCAGGAGTAAACCTTGTCAGTCCAGGAGTAAACCTTGTCAGTCCAGGAGTAAACCTTGTCAGTCCAGGAGTAAACCTTGTCAGTAGGGTTGGGCAGTATCCATATTTTCATACAATTTCTGTACCATACCAGGGTATACAGTGTTACCAGAAGTGCATACAGTACAAGGGGCAAACACTATTTCTAAAACTTACTAACACTATTTAAAATATATATATATATACACTGCTCAAAAAAATAAAGGGAACACTTAAACAACACAATGTAACTCCAAGTCAATCACACTTCTGTGAAATCAAACTGTCCACTTAGGAAGCAACACTGATTGACAATAAATTTCACATGCTGTTGTGCAAATGGAATAGACAACAGGTGGAATTATAGGCAATTAGCAAGACACCCCCAATAAAGGAGTGGTTCTGCAGGTGGTGACCACAGACCACTTCTCAGTTCCTATGCTTCCTGGCTGATGTTTTGGTCACTTTTGAATGCTGGCGGTGCTTTCACTCTAGTGGTAGCATGAGACGGAGTCTACAACCTACACAAGTGGCTCAGGTAGGGCAGCTCATCCAGGATGGCACATCAATGCGAGCTGTGGCAAGAAGGTTTGGTGTGTCTGTCAGCGTAGTGTACAGAGCATGGAGGCACTACCAGGAGACAGGCCAGTACATCATGAGACGTGGAGGAGGCCGTAGGAGGGCAACAACCCAGCAGCAGGACCGCTACCTCCGCCTTTGTGCAAGGAGGAGCACTGCCAGAGCCCTGCAAAATGACCTCCAGCAGGCCACAAATGTGCATGTGTCTGCTCAAACGGTCAGAAACAGACTCCATGAGGGTGGTATGAGGGCCCGACGTCCACAGGTGGGGGTTGTGCTTACAGCCCAACACCGTGCAGGACGTTTGGCATTTGCCAAAGAACACCAAGATTGGCAAATTCGCTACTGGCGCCCTGTGCTCTTCACAGATGAAAGCAGGTTCACACTGAGCACATGTGACAGAGTCTGGAGACGCCGTGGAGAACGTTCTTCTGCCTGCAACATCCTCCAGCATGACCGGTTTGGCGGTGGGTCAGTCATGGTGTGGGGTGGCATTTCTTTGGGGGGCCGCACAGCCCTCCATGTGCTCGCCAGAGGTAGCCTGACTGCCATTAGGTACCGAGATGAGATCCTCAGACCCCTTGTGAGACCATATGCTGGTGCGGTTGGCCCTGGGTTCCTCCTAATGCAAGACAATGCTAGACCTCATGTGGCTGGAGTGTGTCAGCAGTTCCTGCAAGAGGAAGGCATTGATGCTATGGACCGTTCCCCAGACCTGAATCCAATTGAGCACATCTGGGACATCATGTCTCGCTCCATCCACCAACGCCACGTTGCACCACAGACTGTCCAGGAGTTGGCGGATGCTTTAGTCCAGGTCTGGGAGGAGATCCCTCAGGAGACCATCCGCCACCTCATCAGGAGCATGCCCAGGCGTTGTAGGGAGGTCATACAGGCACGTGGAGGCCACACACACTACTGAGCCTCATTTTGACTTGTTTTAAGGACATTACATCAAAGTTGGACCAGCCTGTAGTGTGGTTTTCCACTTTAATTTTGAGTGTGACACCAAATCCAGACCTCCATGGGTTGATAAATTTGATTTCCATTGATCATTTTTGTGTGATTTTGTTGTCAGCACATTCAACTATGTAAAGAAAAAAGTATTTAATAAGAATATTTCATTCATTCAGATCTAGGATGTGTTATTTTAGTGTTCCCTTTATTTTTTTGAGCAGTGTATATTGTCAACAGGGATCTTGATCCAAGAGGGGATTAAAAATCTCTGCTGTAACCAAGAAGCTTGATATTGACATCTAGCCACTTCCATAGCAAACCAAATGCATAGCTGGAGCCCTGAGTTTGATAAAATTTATTTAACACATCTTACATTACTTATAGTTATACTTAACTAATAGTTAATCAGTGGCGTAGCACGCAGCCCTCGCCGATGTGGGGTTGCCCTCAACCCCAAAACAATTTACAATAAAACAATGTGTTTACGGTATTGAAAATCATACCATCGATATTTCAAAATATCCCCTGTATATGGAATAAACGATATATTGCCCAAGCCTACTTGTTAGGGGGGATAGTTCAACACCTGTTGAGAGAGGAACATCTAATTAAATGGCTACCCAGACTAATTGCCCCCCCCCCCCCTCCTCACTGCTGCTACTCTCTGTTATTATCTATGCATAGTCACTTTAATAATTCTACCTACACTACTGTTCAAAAGTTTAGGGTCACTTAGAAATGTCCTTGTTTTTGAAAGAAATGCAAATTTTTTGTCCATTTAAATTTATATCAAATTGATCAGAAATACAGTGTAGACATTGTTAATGTTGTAAATGACTATTGTAGCTGGAAACTGCAGATTTTTTAATGGAATATTTACATAGGCGTACAGAGGTCCATTATCAGCAACCATCACTCCTGTGTTCCAATGGCACGTTGTGTTAGCTAATCCAAGTGTATCATTTTAAAAGGCTAATTGATCATTAGAAAATCCTTTTGCAATTATGTTAGCACAGCTGAAAACTGTCCTGGTTAAAGAAGCAATAAAACTGGCCTTCTTTAGACTAGTTGAGTATCTGGAGCATCAGCATTTGTGGGTTCGATTACAGGCTCAAAAAGGCTAGAAACAAAGAACTTTCTTCTGAAACTCGTCAGTCTATTCTTGTCCTGAGAAACGAAGGCTATTCCGTGCGAGAAATTGCCAAGAAACGGAAGATCTCGTACAACGCTGTGTACTACTCCCTTCACAGAACTGCGCAAACTGGCTCTAACCAGAATAGAAAGAGGAGTGCGTGGCCCCGGGGGCACAACTGAGCAAGAGGACAAGTACATTAGTGTCTAGTTAGAGAAACAGACGCCTCACAAGTCCTCAACTGGCAGCTTCATTAAATAGTACCCGCAGAACATCAGTCTCAACGTCAACAGTGAAGAGACGACTCCAGGATGCTAGTCATTTACAACATTAACAATGTCTACACTGTATTTCTGATCAATTTGATGTTATTTTAATGGATTTTTTTTTTTTTTTTTTTTCAAAACCAAGGACATTCCTAAGTGACCCCAAACTTTTGAACGGTAGTGTACATGTACATATTACCTCGACAAACCGGTGCCCCCTGCACATTGACTCTGTACCGGTACCCCATGTATATTGCCTCGCTATTGTTATTTTACTGCTACTCTTTCATTATTTTGTTTCTTTTATTTCTTATTCTTATTTTTTTGGGGGGGCGGGGTGTTTTTAATTTTTTAAACGACGTTGTTGGTTAGGGCTTGTAAGTAAGTATTTCACTGTAAGGTCTGCACCTGCTGTATTCGGCGCATGTGACAAATACAATTTGATTTGATTTTGAACGCTAAAACACGAGGCTTTGTTTATAAAGCATGTCTGGATGGATAGGGAGTAGCCGACATCAAATATCTGCCTGCTTGCTTCACAGTCACTGGTGATCTAAATGACATCAACTCATATCATGGTGTATCGCTGTAAGCTGTCACCAGTTGTAATCCAGGGACAGCTACATTCTCCTGACACCATGACTGCTTCTCTTTTATCGATGGTGACATGGAGGCACAT
>NC_092105.1:32389143-32404327 GCF_045679555.1 Salvelinus alpinus
GCATTTCTCCTTTGCCAAGATAATCCATCCACCTGACAGGTGTGGCATATCAAGAAGCGGATTAAACAGCATAATCATTATACAAGTGCACCTTTTGCTGGGGACAATAGCGGGCTAATCTAAAATGTGCAGTTTTCTCATACAACACAATGCCACAGATGTTTCAAGTTCTGAAGGAGCATGCAATTGGCATGCTGACTAAAGGAATATCCACCAAAGCTGTTGCCAGATAACTGAATGTTCATTTCTTTATCATAAGCCACCTCCAACGTTGTTTTAAAATATTTGGCAGTAGGTCCAACCGGCCTAACAACCACCGGCCACGTGCATGGCGTCGTGTGGGTGAGCAGCTTGCTTATGTCGATGTTGTGAACAGAGTGCCCCATGGTGGCGGTGGGGATATGGTATGGGCAGGCATAAGCTACGGACAACAAACACAATTGCATTTTATCGATGGCAATTTGAATGCACAGAGATACTGTGATGAGATCCTGAGGCCCAGGTGCCATTCATCTGCCGCCATCACCTCATGTTTCAGCATGATGCACGGCCCCATGTCGCAAGGATCTGTACACAATTCCTGGTAACTGAAAATGTCAATTGAAGAGGGGTGGGACAACATTCCACATGCCACAATCAACAGCCTGATCAACTCCATGCGAAGGAGATGTGCTGCGCTGCAAGAGACAAATGGTGGTCACACCGGACACTGACTGACTGGTGTTCTGATCCACGGCCCTAGCTTTTAAATTTTTTAAGGTATCTGTGACCAACAGATGCATATCTGTATTTCCAGTCATGTAAAATCCATAGATTAGGGCATAATGCATTTATTTCAATTGACTGATTTCCTTGTATGAACTGTAACTCAGTAAATAAATAAAAAATTGAACTGTGTGTTTATATTTTTGTTAAGTATAGAATAATAATTCATAATTATGCGATCTTCCAAGACATTGATTCAGCTTTTATCTAAACTTTACTAAACAAGCACCATTGTGAGAACTGGCAGAGTGCGTCCGTGTACTGAACCAACAATTGAAGCACACCTAGCCTACTCTTTTGCCTGCACAAAATGTGGTAATGCAGAAACGAGAGACCACAAAATCTGAGAATATTTGGCCAACAAAACATTTCTGGTTGGTCTCAAGGAATGTAAAACAGTTAGGAAAGGAGACTTTCAAAACGGGATTGAGTTAAGTAGCAGCAAATAGGCTACAGTGGTTCCTTCTTCGAAAGTTGCAGCCAATTGCGGTGCAGCTTGCATGGTGCTGCAGAATTCTATGGCACGTTATTTAAGTGTGAACCACTGGTACCGTTAATGCTAGTTAGTGCTACTTTGATCACCAGAGGGCATCTTTGAGAAGCATTTGGTAGCCTTCAATAATGGCTGTACTAGAGATTGCAGGCACGCGGGAGATCGGGGTTCAATTCTCCGACGGGGAGGAAGGAATAGGATGTCCTTGTAAATAAGAATTTGTTCTTAACTGATTCCATATGTGTTATTTCATAGTTGTGATGTCTTCACTTTTATTCTACAATGTAGAAAATAGCAAAAATTGAGAAAAACCCTGGGATGAGTAGGTGTGTCCAAACCTTTGACTGGTACTTGCTTAATTCATTTGATTAATATTATGGTGCTTTTATTCCAAGGAAAATGAAAAACCCTCTGGGTTTCCGTTAGGATGGAATGGAAAATATGTCACTGTCCAACGTGATGGTCGGGAGTACAGTACTGGTCTATTTAGCTAAAGAATCCAGTGTCCTGCGGGAGAACGGGGTTTAATTCACCAATGGGGAGGAAGGAGTAGGGTGTCCTTGTAAATAAGAATTTGTTCTTAACTGACTTGCCTAGTTAAATAAAGGTTACTGTCACGACTTCCGCCGAAGTTGGCTCCCCTGCCTGTTCGGGCGGTGCTCGGCGGTCGTCGTCACCGTCCTACTAGCCGCCACCGATCCCTTTTTCGTTTGTCTGTTTGTTTTGTCTTATTAGTTTCACCTGTGTTTCTGTTTTCGTAAATGAGCTTCCCTATATTTAGTAGGTAGACCCGCCCTTATTTTGTGCGGGATTGTCTTTATGTTACGTGTGTGTGTTTTAGGTAGAGGTGTAGTATTTTTTCTATTTACTTGGTACCCTGTGTTTTGGGTTATCAAGTTGTTCTCTGCGCCCTGGATGTTTGGGCTTATCATTTTTTGTGCATTAGTAAAAGGATTATTTTTTCCAAGTGGATCTCTCTCTGCGTCTGATTCCTTCACCCACCTAGTCCCGCGTGACAGTTACACTAACAGCATAACATTTCAACACCCTCATTTTCTAATTCTAGTCTAACTAATACCCAAACGGAGATTCAGTGAAAATAAAAATATAATTGATTTATCAAAACCAGTCCCCATGCTAGTCTCAGAGCAGCATGAAACGCTGCTAAAATAGTTGTAGGCTTTTGCTTCAAATCCTATTGCTTCTAACTTCAATATGCTCTTTAAATAAATAACACCTACACCACTTTTAACAGCACATTACTCAACACTAGTGAGACTCATGTCGTCTACGGTAGGCCTTCAGTATATCAAAAAATATGATGTGACTCTCCGCCACTAACTACATATATAGGATTGGATGATATTTCTGTAATTCAGTGAAATGTATTCCCAGAGTAATTTGTTATGGATCCATAACTAAATAAACATTGGCATTTTGAAAGAGTATTTTTATCATAATTTTTTAAATGAAAGCATAAAGATGCTGTTATTAGTTGCATTGTTTTAGTTTGAACCTGCAGACTGGCACTAAGAACAGAGCAGCGGGAATGTTTCCCTAGTTAGCGCCATTATTAGTGCAATGCCCCTTAAAGTGTTGCCAGTATGGCGGGGTGGGGGTCCACCCCACCCCCTTCCTCCTCCTCCCTTCCCCATGGGCTAGGTCGGTCTTCTGTGCACGGCTCTGCGGCCCACCCATGCACCCTGCCCTCGTGCCTTGAACCTCGCACGCTTTCAGTTGATACAGCTGGAGAACTGCAAGGCAATCCCATTGTGCGCCACTCGGGAGCCATGACCAATATATATTGTCCTGCTAATAACAGGGTTAATAATATATCTGTGAGAATAAGCAACAGGCTTTTATATAATTCTAAATGAATAATAATAATAATCGCTTTGTTTAAAAAAATATATATATTTTGGAGATGATTTTGTTTCAAATAACGTAAAATGATCGAGAAAAAGGACATTCTTGAACATGGGGTCAGACATTGTTACTAATTTGTAAATAAAGCCAGTTTGTTATTTAGAATTGTTTATTTCTGTTTTTAGAGGGAGAAAAAACAAAAATCTACAGTCATCTCATGGGTCAATACACCCAGTCACTACAACAATACAAGGACCCTTCCTAACTCAGTTGCTGGAGAGGAAGAAAACTGTGCAGGGATTTCACCATTAGGCTAATGATGACTTTAAAACAGTTACAGAGTTGCTGTGATAAGAGAAAACTGAGAACGGATCCACAACATTACAGTTACTCCACAATACTAACCTAAATGACAGAGAGAAAAGAAGTAAGCTTGTACATAACAAAAATATTCCAAAACGTGCACAGTAAGCACCTGTTCACAGTAAGGCACTAAAGTAAAACTGCAAACAAATGTGGCAAAGAAATTAACTTTATCTCCTGAATACAAAGCGTTATGTTTGGGGCAAATCCAACACAATGCGGTAAGTTTTTCTGGGTACATCTCTAAGAGCTTTGCACACCTAGATTGTACAATATTTACACAACATAAATTAAAAAATGATTCGAGCTCTGTCAAGTTGGTTGTTGATCATTGGTAGACAGCCATTTACAAAACTGTAACTAGGCCCCTCAGGAACATTCAATGTCATCTTGGTGTTTTAGGTTATTGTCCTGCTTAAAGGTACAATTGTCTCCCAGTGTCTGTAGGAAAGCAGACTGAACCAGATTTTCCTAACATGATGCAGCCACTAACATGCTTGAAAATATGAAGAATGGTACTCAGTGTTGCTGTAATCTCTGCAAAAGGTGATTCTAACATGCATTGACTGAGGGGTGTGAATACCAGTGGAGGCTCCTCAGAGGAGGAAGGGGGTCACCATCCTCTTCAGTGAATTTCATAAAAATTGAAACTGTAAAACATTAAAAAAGTTATCATTTTTAGAGAAACCTATACTGAATATAATCAAGTCACCAAACAATTGATTAAAACACACTACTTGGAAAAAAAGGTATACCGTAGACTCAACAGCATTCTGTAGGGTAGCACCATGGTGTAGTCGGAGGACAGCTAGCTTCCATCCTCCTCTGGGTACATTGACTTCAATACAAAACCTAGGAGGCTCATGGTTCTCGCCCCCTTCCATAGACTTGCACAGTAATTATGACAACTTCCGGAGGACGTCCTCCAGGCTATCAGAGCTCTTGCATCATGAACTGACATGTTGGCCACCCAATCAAAGGATCAGATAATTAATCTAGTACTGAAAGCATAAACTACAGCTAGCTAGCACTGCAGTGTATAAAATGTGATGAGTAGCTTACTCAAAGAGAGAGAAAGACAATAATTGAACAGTTTTGAACAAATTAATTTCTTACAAAATGAAGGAGAAGCAAGAGAGAAATATAGTGTCATTTTTTTCAGTTTCACTTACTTAGCTAGCAAATCAGCTAGCTAGTTTAATAACCTACTGAAACACCCTGCTCAAACATAGGGATGCATTGTTAGCTAGCTGGCTATGACTATCAAACACAACACTGAAACTCTTCCAAGTCAAGGTAAGCTTTTTGTTAACTGACTGTACATTAATGTTACTGCATGATTGTAGCGGGTTTACTAATGCGTTAGTCAGCATAGCTAATAGAACTATGATGTTACTTTAGCTAATATAGTGACAACGATGTAGGCTGTGTGTAGCGGTTTGGCTTGTTAAGGTTTTTTTTATTCGTTTTTTTTGACTAGTCACATACAGCTGATGTGTTGTGCATTGAAGTCCACAAGAGAAGGTACAAGGTGAGAGGAGTAGAGTGCATAGAAGGAATACAACGTGGCTGCTATGAAAGTGATCTGTGTTTATGTGTGTTCAGGGATGTATAAATTCTGCCGATTCTGTTGAAGAACTCGTTTGCAACAATGATTACACCCTATATCAGCTAGATGCAGGCAAAAGTGTGCAAGACAGTATTGAAAGTCACTGTCTGCCATGTGTCACTGTCTGTCGCCTCAAATTTGTCTCTCAACCTGTGTGCACCTACGTTGTAAACTTTCATTCATAGGCTAGGTTGTAGCAACCTCATGATGGGTATAGGGAAAATTCGACTATCATATAGTAGCCTAAACCTACTGCATCGCTGTAAATGGAATATGAATGAGTCATCCAATATGCTGTAATAGAAAAAAAGGCCATGCTCATGAAAAAAACATAGTCCTCCCCCATCTTAAACAGCACTGACCGCTACTGGTGAATACTTATGTACACCTGCATTGTCTTGGTGGTGTGCTTAGGATTGTTGTCATGCTGGAAGGTGACCCTTCGCCCCAGTCTGAGGTCCTGAGCGCTCTGAAGCAGGTTTTCATCAAGAATCTCTCTGTACTTTGCTCCGTTCATCTTTCCCTTGATCCTGAATAAGTCTCCCAATCCTGGTTTCATCAGACTGGAAAATATTGTTTCTCATGGCCTGAGAGTCCTTTATGTGACTTTTGGCAAACACCAAGCGGGATGTCATGTGCCTTTTACTGAGGAGTGGCTTCCGTCTGGCCACTCTACCATAAAGGCCTGATAGGTGAAGTGCTGCAGAGATGGTTATCCTTCTGGAAGGTTCTCCCATCTCCACAGAGGAACACTAGAGCTCTGTCAGAGTGACTATTGGGTTCATGGTCACCTCCCTGACCAATGCCCTTCTTAAGGATGATCAATTGAACCAGGATGCACCTGAGCTCAATTTCGAGTCTCAGGGTCTGAATATGCAGTACCAGTCAAAAGTTTGGACACACCTACTCATTCAAGGGTTTTTATTTATTTTTACTATTTTCTACATAGTAGAATAATAGTGAAGATATCAAAACTATGAAATAACACATATGGAATCATTGTGTAACCAAAATTGTTAAACAAATCAAACAATATTTTACATTTGAGATTCTTCAAAGTAGCCACCCTTTGCCTAGATGACAGCTTGGCACACACATGGCATTTTTTTTTAAACCTTTCCAATGTGTTTGTGTGTGTGCACGCACGTGTGTGTGTGTGTGTGACCACAGGAAATGAGGGATCACCCAGGTATGAAGTACACTGAACAAAAATATAAATGCAACATGCAACAATTTCAAAGATTTTACTGAGTTACAGTTCATATAATGAAATCAGTCAACTGAAATAAATACATTTGGCCCTAATCTATGGATTTCACATGACTGGGAATACAGATATGCATCTATTGGTCACAGATACCTTTTTAAAAAATTGTAGGGGCATGGAATCAGAAAACAGTCAGTATCTGGTGTGACCACCATTTGCCTGATGCAGCGCAACACATCTCCTTCGCATGGAGTTGATCAGGCTGTTGCTTGTGGCCTGTGGAATGTTGTCCCACTCCTCTTCAATGGCTGTGCGAAGTTGCTGAATATTGGTGGGAACTGGAACGCGCTGTCATACACGTTGATCCAGAGCATCACAAACATGCTCAATGGGTGACATGTCTGGAGAGTATGCAGGCCATGGAAGAAATGGGACATTTTCAGCTTCCAGGATTTGTGAACAGATCCTTGCACCATGGGGCTGTGTATTATCATAATGAAACATGAGGTGATGGCGGCAGATGAATGGCACGACAACGGGCCTCAGGATCTCGTCATGACATCTGTGTACGTTCAAATTGCCATCAATAAAATGCAATTGTGTTCGTTGTCCGTAGATTAGGCTTGCCCACGCCATAATCCCACATCCACCATGGGGCACTCTGTTCACAACAGTCAAATCAAATCAAATCAAATTTTATTAGTCACATACACATGGTTAGCAGATGTTAATGCGAGTGTAGCGAAATGCTTGTGCTTCTAGTTCCGACAATGCAGTAATAACCAACAAGTAATCTAACCTAACAATTCCACAACTACTACCTTATACACACACAAGTGTAAAGGGATAAAGAATATGTACATAAAGATATATGAATGAGTGGTGGTACAGAACGGCATGGCAGATGCAGTAGATGGTATAGAGTACGGTATATACATATGAGATGAGTACTGTAGGGTATGTAAACATAAAGTGGCATAGTTTAAAGTGGCTAGTGGTACATGTATTACATAAAGATGGCAAGATGCAGTAGATGATATAGAGTACAGTATATACATATGAGATGGGTAATGTAGGGTATGTAAACATTATATTAAGTGGCATTGTTTAAAGTGGCTAGTGGTACATTTTTACATAATTTCCATCAATTCCCATTTTTAAAGTGGCTGGAGTTGAGTCAGTATGTTGGCAGCGGCCGCTAAATGTTAGTGGTGGCTGTTTAACAGTCTGATGGCCTTGAGATAGAAGCTGTTTTTCAGTCTCTCGGTCCCTGCTTTGATGCACCTGTACTGACCTCGCCTTCTGGATGATAGCGGGGTGAACAGGCAGTGGCTTGGGTGGTTGTTGTCCTTGATGATCTTTATGGCCTTCCTGTGACATCGGGTGGTGTAGGTGTCCTGGAGGGCAGGTAGTTTGCCCCCGGTGATGCGTTCTGCAGACCTCACTACCCTCTGGAGAGCCTTACGGTTGTGGGCGGAGCAGTTGCCGTACCAGGCGGTGATACAGCCCGACAGGATGCTCTCGATTGTGCATCTGTAGAAGTTTGTGAGTGCTTTTGGTGACAAGCCGAATTTCTTCAGCCTCCTGAGGTTGAAGAGGCGCTGCTGCGCCTTCTTCACGACGCTGTCTGTGTGGGTGGACCAATTCAGTTTGTCCGTGATGTGTACACCGAGGAACTTAAAACTTTCCACCTTCTCCACTACTGACCCGTCGATGTGGATAGGGGGGTGCTCCCTCTGCTGTTTCCTGAAGTCCACAATCATCTCCTTTGTTTTGTTGACGTTGAGTGTGAGGTTATTTTCCTGACACCACACTCCGAGGGCCCTCACCTCCTCCCTGTAGGCCGTCTCGTCGTTGTTGGTAATCAAGCCTACCACTGTAGTGTCATCCGCAAACTTGATGATTGAGTTGGAGGCGTGCATGGCCACGCAGTCGTGGGTGAACAGGGAGTACAGGAGAGGGCTCAGAACGCACCCTTGTGGGGCCCCAGTGTTGAGGATCAGCGGGGTGGAGATGTTGTTACCTACCCTCACCACCTGGGGGCGGCCCGTGAGGAAGTCCAGGACCCAGTTGCACAGGGCGGGGTCGAGACCCAGGGTCTCGAGCTTGATGACGAGTTTGGAGGGTACTATGGTGTTAAATGCTGAGCTGTAATCGATGAACAGCATTCTCACATGGGTATTCCTCTTGTCCAGATGGGTTAGGGCAGTGTGCAGTGTGGTTGCGATTGCGTCGTCTGTGGACCTATTGGGTCGGTAAGCAAATTGGAGTGGGTCTAGGGTGTCCGGTAGGGTGGAGGTGATATGGTCCTTGACTAGTCTCTCAAAGCACTTCATGATGACGGAAGTGAGTGCTACGGGGCGGTAGTCGTTTAGCTCAGTTACCTTAGCTTTCTTGGGAACAGGAACAATGGTGGCCCTCTTGAAGCATGTGGGAACAGCAGACTGGGATAAGGATTGATTGAATATGTCCGTAAACACACCAGCCAGCTGGTCTGCGCATGCTCTGAGGACGCGGCTGGGAATGCCGTCTGGGCCTGCAGCCTTGCGAGGGTTAACACGTTTAAATGTTTTACTCACCTCGGCTGCAGTGAAGGAGAGCCCGCAGGTTTTGGTAGGGGGCCGTGTCAGTGGCACTGTATTGTCCTCAAAGCGGGCAAAAAAGTTGTTTAGCCTGTCTGGGAGCAAGACATCCTGGTCCGCGACGGGGCTGGTTTTCTTTTTGTAATCCGTGATTGACTGTAGACCCTGCCACATACCTCTTGTGTCTGAGCTGTTGAATTGCGACTCGATTTTGTCTCTGTACTGGGACTTAGCCTGTTTGATTGCCTTGCGGAGAGAATAGCTACACTGTTTGTATTCGGTCATGCTTCCGGTCACCTTGCCCTGGTTAAAAGCAGTGGTTCGCGCTTTCAGTTCCACGCGAATGCTGCCGTCAATCCACGGTTTCTGGTTTGGGAATGTTTTAATCGTTGCTGTGGGTACGACATCGTCAATGCACTTCCTAATGAACTCGCTCACCGAATCAGCATATTCGTCAATATTGTTGTTGGACGCGATGCGGAACATATTCCAATCCGCGTGATCGAAGCAGTCTTGAAGCGTGGATTCAGATTGGTCGGACCAGCGTTGAACAGACCTGAGCGCGGGAGCTTGTTGTTTGAGTTTCTGTTTGTAGGCTGGAATCAACAAAATGGAGTCGTGGTCAGCTTTTCCGAAAGGGGGGCGGGGGAGGGCCTTATATGCGTCGCGGAAATTAGTATAACAATGATCTAGGGTTTTTCCAGCCCTGGTAGCACAATCGATATGCTGATAGAATTTAGGGAGTTTTGTTTTTAGATTAGCCTTGTTAAAATCCCCAGCTACGATGAATGCAGCCTCAGGGTGTGTGGTTTCCAGTTTACAAAGAGTCAGATAAAGTTCGTTCAGGGCCATCGATGTGTCTGCTTGGGGGGGAATATATACGGCTGTGATTATGATTGAGGAGAATTCCCTTGTTAGATAATGCGGTCGACATTTGATTGTGAGGAGTTCTAGATCAGGTGACCAGAATGACTTGAGTTCCTGTGTGTTGTTATGATGATCACACCACGTCTCGTTAATCATAAGGCATACCCCCCCGCCCCTCTTCTTACCAGAAAGATGTTTGTTTCTGTCGGCGCGATGCATGAAGAAACCAGCTGGCTGCACCGACTCCGTTAGCGTCTCTTGAGTTAGCCATGTTTCCGTGAAGCAGAGCACGTTGCAATCCCTGATGTCTCTCTGGAATGCTACCCGTGCTCGGATTTCATCAACCTTATTGTCAAGAGACTGGACATTGGCGAGTAGTATGCTAGGGAGTGGAGCGCGATGTGCCCGTCTCCGAAGCCTGACCAGGAGACCGCCTCGTTTGCCCCTTTTACGGCGTCGCACAGGGTCGCCGGCTGGGATCAGATCCATTGTATTGGGTGGAAGGCAAAACACTGGATCCGTTTCGGGAAAGTCATATTCCTGGTAGGAACGATGATGAGTTGACGTTAATCGTATATTCAGTAGTTCCTCCCGACTGTATGTAATGAAACCTAAGATTACTTGGGGTACCGATGTAAGAAATAACACATAAAAAAACAAAATACTGCATATTTTCCAAGGAACGCGAAGCGAGGCGGCCATCTCGTTTCGGCGCCGGATGTTACATCAGCAAACCGCTAACACATACAATGCCATATATGCTGTCTGCCATCTACCAGGTACAGTTGAAACCGGGATTTATCCGTGAAGAGCACACGTCTCCGGCGTGCCAGTGGCCATTGAAGGTGAGCATTTGCCCATTGAAGTCGGTTATGACGCCATACTGCAGTCAGGTCAAGACCCTGGTGAGGATGACGAGAACGCAGGTGAGCTTCCCTGAGATGGTTTCTGACTGTTTGTGCAGAAATTCTTCGGTTGTGCAATCCCACAGTTTCATCAGCTCTCTTGGTGGCTGGTCTCAGAGGATCCCGCAAGGGAAGAATCCGGATGTGAAGGTCCTGGGCTGGCACGCTTACACGTGGTCTACCGTTGAGAGGCCGGTTGGACTGCCAAATTCTCTAAATTGATGTTGGAGGCGGCTTATGGTAGAGAAATTAACAATAAATGATCTGGCAACAGCTCTGGTGGACATTCCTGCAGTTATCATGCCAATTACATGCGCTCTCAAAACATCTTTGGCATTGTGTTGTGTGACTAAACTGTACATTTTAGAGTGGCCTTTTATTGTCCCAGATACAAGGTGCACCTGTGTAATGATCATGTTGTTTAATCATCTTCTTGATATGATATTATCTTGGTAAAGGAGAAATGCTCACTAACAGGGATGTAAACACATTTGTGCACAACATTTGAGAGAAATAAACTTCTTGTGTGTATGGAACATTTCTAGGATATTTTATTTCACCTCATGAAACATGTGACCAAGATTTTATATTTTTTTGTTTATATTTTTTGTTCAGTACAGTTTAATAACCATCGAGGGTCATAACCCAACCTGTTTGTTGCCTTCAAGAAAAAAAGTTATATCCTTCTTAGTTACAGAGGGTGCAGTGAGAGAGACCACTGCTGCACAAAAAGCTCAGGATATCAAATGTTTTCCTATGATCAAGGAGCTAAGTAGGTCCACTCTATTCAAAACCGACGAAATTCATCAGCTTTTTTTTCATCGTCCTTTCCAATAAATTAGAATAAATGCAATGTTATTTTCTGGTGTCAGTCCACTCACAGCCAAAATAAATCTTCAATCTGCGCTATCCACATAGTATTTTTATTTAAAAACCATGGTGATATTTACCTTCTTCAGAGAAGTAAATGTAGAGAAATCCGCTGGGACTGGGCAATCTATTTTTTGTATTTTTAACGTGCAATGAAAAGTCTTTCAGAGGCTATGTTTATTATGATTATCGCTTTAATCAGAGCTCCACCACCGGTATGCCAAATGATCAATTCTTGGAAAACAATCATTGAGAATATATTAGTAGGGACACTCATTGAACTGCTCTGTTTTAGATTTGTAACGCTCATACCTTGTGATTGCATGTGTGCCAATGGATTCCTTGTCCAGCCATATTGATGATCAAGGTATCACACATAGCTAGCGTCTCCTTGGCCCATATTGTGTATTTTAACTCTGACTTTTAAAAAAAACACCAGATCCAACAGCACAAGTTAGACTTGTAGATTCTAATAATTGAATCCTAACTTTTTATTATTTTATTGAACCTTTATTTAAATAAGCAAGTCAGTTAAGAACAAATTATTGTTTACAATGTCGGCCTACACCGGCCAAACCTGGACGACACTCTATGGGACTCCCAATCACAGCCGGTTGTGATACAGCCTGGAATTGAACCAGGGTGTCTGTAGTGATGCCTCAAGCACTGAGATGCCTTGCGCCACTCAGGAGCCCCAACTTGAGACAGACATATGCCAATGTAAGACATACCTGCATAACACCACACCAACTATCCTGCTAGCTATTGTCTGAGAACTAAGCAGTTGGTCCTGGTCCATTCCTGGAAGGGAGACCAGCGGTGTTGCTGCTGGAAGAGGTGTTAGATGGGGCAGTAGAGGGCAAACATCCCTCTGGTGAAAGCAGACACCAATGCCCCAGGCCAGGGCAGTGATTAGGCACTACCCTGCAAAGGGTACAATCCTGTGGATGAGACGGTAAACCAAGGTCCTGACACTGAGTGGTCATTAATAGCCCATGACACTTGTAGTGAGAGTAGGAATGACAACCCTAGTGTCCCGGATGAATTCTAAACCAAGTCGCCTTACCATGGCCACCTAATCAGCCACCTCTTCTCTCCGCTGCAACTCCCTAAGCTGATGATGTGAATAGTAATATTCTCTCTGCAAACCTACAAGGTAAAATAAAGGTCCCAAACTTAAGATGCTAGTTTGTGTAGGGGTGTGTGTCTGAACAATGAGACATGAATGAGAGAGTGCACTGTCCCTTAGGGAATAGTCAGCTCCTCACTTCACTACTAATTCACAGCGCTATCACTGTTGTCAATCTTTTTGAGACCCTGCTGAGTTATTTAAAGCTAGAAAAGTGTTTGAGCTACATTATGTCATGTTGGGTCTCTGACAGTGGAGGAATGTCTGAGTAGCACTTTGGATGGGAATAAATGGCATGAGCAATATTTATAAGGTCCGTCTGAAAGAGTGATATAATTGCCAGTTCATTTGTTTGTAGAACAGAGCTAGGGAAACAATGGGAGTGGGTGTATTCAAGTTTGGGAAAAAGCCATCAAGCTCACGAAAATATATAGGAGAACACTGCTCCAAGAGTAGGAGTAGGCTGAACTTACAACTTTAACCTCAATAGCATCAACAACAATAGCATATGATAAAGAAAAAACAAGTTTAGATTTTTTTGCAAATGTAGAATTTTTCAAAAACAGAAATACCTTATTTGCATAAGAATTCAGAACCTTTGCTATGAGACTTGAAATTGAGCTCAGGATCATCCTGTTTCCATTTATCATCCTTGAGATGTTTCTACAACTTGATTGGAGTCCACCTGTGGTAAATTCAATTGATTCTTACATGATTTGAAAAGGCAAACACTTGTCTATATATGGTCCCAAAGTGGACAGTGCATGTCAGAGCACAACCCAAGCCATGAGGTTGAAGGAATTGTCCGTAGAGCTCCGAGACAGGATTGTGTCGAGGAAAAGATCTGGGGGAAGGGCATTGGCCTCCATCATTTCTAAATGGAAGAAGTTTGGAACCACCAAGACTCTTCCTAGAGCTGGCCGCCTGGCCAAACTGAGAAATCGGGGGAGAAGGGCCTTGGTCAGGGAGGTGACAAAGAGACTCCAGAGATTCTCTGTGGAGATGGGAGAACCTTCCAGAAAGACAACCATCTCTGCAGCACTCCAACTTAATGATGGAGCTGGAGTAATGCTTGGCCATGCAGTCGTTGGTGAACAGGGAGTAAAGGAGGGGACTAAGCACACACCCCTGAGGTGCCCCAGCTGTTGAAGATCAGCGGTGGGCAGATGTGTTGTTGCCTGACCCCTGACCACCTGGGGGTGGGCATGTCAGAAATTCTCAGGATTCAGTTGCAGAAGGAGGTCTTACAACCCCACGGTCCTTAGCTTAGTGATGATTTTCGTGGGAACTATGGTGTTGAATGCTGAATTGTAGTCAATGAACAGCATTCCTTTTGTCCAGGTGGGAAAGGGCAGTGTGTAGTGCGTTTGAGATTGCGTCATCCTTGGATCTGTTGTGGCAGTGTGCAAATTGGAGCGTGTCTAGGGTTTCTGGCATGATGGTGTTGATGTGAGCCATGACCAGCCTTTCAAAGCACTTCATGGCTACCTACTGTACGTGAATGCTACGGGGCGGTAATCATTTAGGCAGGTTACCGTCGCTTTCTTGGGCACAGGGCCTATGGTGGTCTGTTTGAAACATGTAGGTATTACAGACTCGGCCAGGGAGAGGTAAAAAAATGTCAGTGAAGACACATGACAGTTGGTCTGCGCATGCTTTGAGTACACGTCCTCGTAATCCATCTGCCCCTTCAGCTTTGTGAATGTTGAACCTGTTTAAAGGTCTTGCTCACATCGTCTGGAAGAGCTGGTGCTATCATGCATGCTTCAGTGTTGCTTGCCTCAAATTAAGCATTTAGCTCGTCTGGTAGGCCCGCGTCACTGGGCAGCTCGCGGCTGCGCTTTCTCTTTGAGGTCCGTAATAGTTTTCAAGCTCTGGCACATCCGACGAACGTCAGAGCCAGTACAGTAAGATTCACTCTTACTCCTGTATTGACACTTTGCCTGTTAAATGGTTCGTTGAGGGTATAGCAGAATTTATTATAAGCGTCCGGATTCTAGTGTCCCGCTCCTTGAAAGCGGCAGCTCTAGCCTTTAGCTCGGTGCGGATGTTGCCTGTAATCTAAGACTTCTGGTTGGGAAATGTACGTACGGTCACTGTGGGGACGACATCATCAATGCACTTATTGATAAAGCTCGTGATTGAGGTGGTATACTCATCAATGCCATTGGATGAATCCTGGGAACATATTGCAGTTTGTGCTAGAAAAACAGTCCTGTAGCACAGCATCCGACCACTTCCGTATTGAGCGAGTCACTGGTACATCCTGCTTTAGATTTTGCTTGTAAGCAGGAATCAGGAGAATAGAATTATGGTCAGATTTGCCAAATAGAGGGCGAAGGAGAGCTTCGTATGCGTCTGTGTGTGGAGTAAAGGGGGTCTAGAGTTTTTTTCCCTCTGGTTATACATGTGACATGCTGTTAGAAATGAGGTAAAACGGATTTAAATTTGCCTGGATTAAAGTCCCTGGCCACTTGGAGTGCCGCTTCTGGATGAGCATTTTCTTGTTTGCTTATGGCCTTATACAG